>NC_133865.1:986671-995178 GCF_044706935.1 Curcuma longa | reverse complement strand
TGATGTGCGTAGGATGTATACTTGTTTCTAGGCTTTATTTGCACATGTTTCTGAGTTTATTGTTAAATTCTTATGCATATTGCATCCCTTATTTATGTAATTAGACACGTATCTTGCATTTCCTAGTTCGGAGATCTGCTCGTGCTTTTATATGTTTCAGGGTGGAAAATAGAGCGAAAATGGGCAAAACGGAGCATCATTGAAGATCAGGCAAGACAGGGTCGTGCCTCATAGGCACGGCCGTGTCTACTCAACTTCAGGCCGTGTTCAATGGGCACGGGCGTGTGCCTAAACAGAAGATCAACAACCTAGGGCCGTGCCTCTCAAGCACGGGCCGTGCCAAAATCCCCTCAGCAGCAGTTTGAGGCCGTGCCTCATAAGCACACCCGTGCTTCAAAACAGACACAAGCCAAGTCATGGCCGTGCCTCAAAAGCACGGTCGTGCCTTCATCATGAGTTAGCCACTGCTTCTGGCCGTGCCTTCCAGGCACGGCCGTGTGCCAGAACAGAAGAATCCAAGCAGCAGGCCGTGCCCCCTAGACACGGCCGTGTCCAGCAACCGAGGAGAAGACAAGTCTGGACCGTGTCTAATAGGCACGGTCGTGCCCCAGAACAGGAGCTTCACAGCTTCTGGCCGTGCCCCAAAGGCACGGCCGTGCCTTCTCCCGTGCCCGACGCCCACACGGGGCCGTGCCTCCCAGGCACGGCCGTGTGCACGGGGGCGTGCTGCTACGAAACCTGCACTATAAATAGGTCTCTTATGAGACCTAGCAGAGGGGGGAGACTTTGGAGAGCCACCGGAGTTGTTCTAGAGCCGCCGACGCCTATTTCGGAGGGAGATTCGACGATCCATCACCGATCCGACTGCTCCAGACCACCTTCATCCCATCTACGCAGAGATTTCACTCCGAGGAAGAAGATAAGTCTAGTTTCCTGCATTTCCTTGTTTATCTTTGGGAACAAGATGTATTTCTTCTATCCTTTGGATTGTATTCTCCTCGATATGGAGTAGATTTCCCTAGATTCTAGGATGTAGGATAAATCAGATGTAATGGATGATTGTATTTGGATTTGATTAATCTACCGTTTTCTATGATATAACTGTGCATTGTCTTGTGGATTTGTGCTTGTGCTTGATGATAACTTGTGTGTGTGTGAATCCATGAGGGTAGGAATTTACTATGAATTGGGGAATCATTAGGCCGTATACCGGGGCGCTTTGTAACAGGGGCAGACCTTGAACCGGGCGAGTTCCGAGGGGTTTCCTAATGCGTAGTTAAATTCTTATGAGGAATAGTTAGCAGTCATTCGTTATTGGGGAGAGATCTGTAAAAGGATATCCAGTGACAGGGGATAGGGTTCTTTTAGTATTTCCGGGGCGCCTGAGTGACACGGGCAGACCTTGAACCGGGCTTCTAGAACCGTTTCGAACCAATAGCGAGTGACGTAAGAAACCCAATGATTTAATTCGAGGATACCTGACGAGGTTGAATTGGATAATTTGGTTGACATTCCTACAATTGAACAGTTATTGAGGAAAGGTAGAGGATCCAAGTCGATTAATCCATTCTCTGAGGAGTCCGAAATCCTAGGATCGCTTCACCCATCAGTGTCACAGTCGATCCCTTTCTCTGACTTTTAGGATTAAGCACTTTAGAACACTCCCATCTCCCCCACACAACTCATGAACAACATTCTCTCCACCTTTTTGTGCTAGGTATAGTAAGTAGTTCCACGGTCCCTGTGGATTCGATCTTTTTATTACTTGACGACATTCCGTGCACTTGCGGAAGGCTATCACCGTGCCTATGAGGCACGGCCCTGTCTTGCCTTGTCTTCAATGGTAACTCCGAATTGCCCGATTTCGCTCCATTTTCCACCCTGAAACGAGTAAAAACACGAGCAGATCTCCGAACTAGGAAATGCAAGATATATGCCTAAATGCACAGATAAGGGATGCAATGCACATAAGATATAACAATAAACTCAGAAAGATGTACAAATAAAGCGTAAATACGACTATGAACCCAATGCACATCAATGAATATAATTTTCGTCGTCAAATTGGTGACGAAGCCTCTATTCGTCATCAAATTGGCGATGAAAAAAAATTATCGCAAAGTTACGATGAATATTTAATTTGTCGCCAATTTATGACAGATTTTTTTCATTGCAAATTGGCGATAAATTTTGTGATAAAAATATTTTATGCAACGAAATTTATGATGAATTTATTATGTTATATAGATTTAGTAACAAAAAATTTTTCGTCACAAAATTTATCGCTAATTGGCCACAAAAATATTTTTCATTGTAAAATATGCTACAAATTTGTGATGAAAAATTTTTGTCACTAATTTTCATCCTTAAAAATTATTTTTTTGTAGTGACCCAATGAGTACCAATTGTTGAGAAATCCTCGTGTTGGGACTAATTTCCAATCCTTATTCCTCTTAAAATTGGCTAATTTTTTCAAACATAACAAATACCCAATTTGATCATGAAACGCATCATTTAGTGTCTTTGTCTTAATTTAGGAGATAAGTGCAAGATGACTATGCTTGAAATAAGATATAGCTTTTACCCCTACGATATAAGGAGAAAGGAGTAGCAAGAGAAATGGGGCAGGGAGAGAGGGCATCCAAACTTTTTACTTGGATAAGTAGCAAGAAGAGAAGGAATGAAAAGTTTCATGTATATCCCTCTTCTACAATCTATTACTGATCCTAAGTTGGACTAATAGTGGCAGTCATTAGTGTACAATGATGATCAAAAGTGATGCTTGAGAAAGATGCCTATCAAATATTGAAAACTAACAATCTCGAGTGACAAACAATGGCTAGTGGAAAATCATGGTTAATTGTGAAAAATATAATAAAAATGAATTTTCATCATGTGTTTAATCCTCCCCTTTCAACTTTCTGATTTAGGTAAAACAATTTCTATGAAAAAAATGAATATAAGTTTCGCTTCCTCCATCTATCCACCTAAATAAACATCTTCTCCTCTCCCTTTCTCCCCTCTTCATGGAACCCTAAATATAATCTAGGGTATGCATGCCATCTAATTGCCCTCTTTTTATGCTCTCAGTTTGCTTGGGTGGATGGGTTGTGCTCCACACTAGAGTGAAGCTATATGGTGTATAAAGTTCATCTTATGTTTTAGTTTTGCTTAAGAAGGATACGATATGAATTAAGCATAATCCAAATGACTAATCAATCAAATAAAGTTTTCGCTCATGCTTTAATTTGTTGATCCGAGAGAGCAAATAGGAAGGGAAAAAATGGAAATTAACTCGAGTAAAGGGAATGGAAAATTGGCATTGCATGTATTACCTTATTTCATTAACAATCTTTATTTTTATTTATTTGGGTGACATTGAAAGAAAGAGTTTATCTTATATTCTTTTTTTTATATGAGATTGATCAAATAATCTCTCTAGCGTACGTGGATTGAATGAATCATTCTTCCAACAAAACTTAAGGATTATCGTCATTAATGCCTCCAATTGGCCCTGACGGTGGCATAGATCCTCTAGGAAGCATAGCAAACACCATTGGCTCCTTCCCCTTCAACATCATCTTTGAGCTTGAGACGATCGCTGTCAAGGTTTCGACGATCTTCTTTTGTTTAGCAAAGGAGCTTTCTTTGATGTTGAGTCCTCGAGTGGCCACAGATCGCTGAAAGATAATGAACATTAGGAGGATGAGAAATACAAAGACGGAGACTTTAGCTTTGGAAGCCATTGCCAAGGGGAAGAAGGTTTTGGCCTAAAAGTTTATTATAGTATAAACTCGGATGGGAAGAAAAAGGGTATAAATAGAGAAGCAGGAGTTGAATTTGATGCGAAGAGAAGTGGGATCCTAACGGAATAAAGAAATGGAATGAATGGAATGTAGTTCCATTTGTTGACTTGCTGTGCAATGTTGCTTCATTGAAAGACCTACTGGCATTGTCAAAGACATATTTAAATCGAACCTGTTAAGCACTTCGACAAAAAGTTTGATGAATTTATCTTGCGTGACAATGTGCTGATTTTTGGGGTTTGATTCACAGGAGGTCAAACATTGGAAGCATGAAGTCGTGGGGACGAAGTAAAGTAGCTGGCTGGGTTGACTTTTTTGGCTTCATGCTTAGCCTGCTGGGCACGTTAGAAATTGACGAGGAACAGTTCTGTAGGAACTTTAGTTGGGTTTTGAATTAGATGCATTTGGCGAGAAGTAGAAGCTACATCTTGTTGAAATGCGCTAGCAATTAATTGAAAAAGGTGCTCCCTTTTCTTTGCAAAATGTGGAAGTGGATTTATAGGAGTGTTGATGCAAGCATGAATGTACTTTTAGGGTCTGTTGATTTTGCTCAAGAAACGTCAAGTTGGGATGTTCTCCAGTATGTATTTTTTTTTATAAAAGATAAATATATATATCATCAAAAATATACAAATATATAACTGACCATAGATACATGCTCATGTTATGTTTGCTGGAGTATTAGATCTGAGGTATCAAATATACAATATACATGTGTTTGTGATTTCTTAAGTACCAACTTTGCATCTAAAAAGTCACTATCAAACGTATTACAGTACCTTGTCGGCCATACATAGTGAATCATGGATGACTTACAATGTGTCGGGCTTGCAACCACCTACTGGCGTCACTATCTTATTGTTTTCCACAATATTTGCCAGTGTCATCTATAGCCATTATCCAAAACTGACTAACGTTTAAACCTTGGATGAAAATGCACTCCAGTGCCTCCTTCTACACATCATAAAATATACAACATCTATCCATATACCACTAATCGTGAGTATGTTTTTGTAAATATGTATTGTATATAGATGACCTTATCAAGCATCGATTAAGGTCAAGCATCGATTAGCCAAAGCAAGCAAGAATACTACTTATGTTGAACTAAGACAAGGTTGACAATGTGATGTAAGCCAAAGGATGAAAGATTAATATGCGGCTATAACAATCATGTGCTTTTTTTCTTTGTCATATTAAAACCTATAGATACTTCATCACATACATACGAAAAGATTAGAGTATGTGGTGATCAATTTGCTGGTGCAATCACACTTCAAATAATCAAATTTGACTACATGGATTTAATGTAAACTATTAGATTTAAAAACATATATAAATGCATTTATAATATATTTTTAGTGATATTAAAATTTTAGTAATATAACCAATAAACGCCATTTATTTTGATGCCGTCTTACTAGTCTTAATTTTTTAAATATTTTATAATGTTGTTATGAGATATCAAAATAATTTTAGAAGTATGTCAATTAAGAGATATTGTGACAATATAAAATATCAAAAAATATTCATGTTTTAGGGGCATTTATGCATATCTTGTTATTATCATAATAAAAATAAATTTAAATATCATATAAACTCATTTATATCTGATTCGGCGCAAATAATCCCTGGGGATGAAGAAACACGTGACGTAGAGGAAGGAGAAGAAACCCGGAGTAGACACGGGGCAATATTTTCTCAAAGCCAAGAGGAAGGTAGGGAAAGTCAACCTCCCTAGGAGGCCAGCTCCTCCCTTAGCACAGTAGGTGCGGACCTCACGCAAAATGTCCGAGCTCCCTCCCCTATTGGCACAGGTATCTTATCCTCAAACCAAACGATAATCCAGCGGAATGTTGATCTCATCGAGAGAACAGCATACACTTTGGTATACAAGATGAGCTCTTCATAAAATGGAGGGCCATCCACATCCCTTAATAATAATGCACCCCATCATACCCGAACTGATAACTAAGCTCGATCCTTTATAGAACTCCCTGACCAACCTCACTAGTAGATCAGCGTTAGACTTACAACACCAACCGATCTCCTCTGGACCTCGTGCTCATAACCCAATCCCCCCTAAGCATCACAAAATCCGCATGGATCTCAGGCAAACCTCCTGGAGGTTACCACGGGCTATAACACGTGGGTCAACGATGAATAAATCCTGTCCTCTCATGATAAGCATAGGTCCGACCTCATGACATCATAAGCCGACCTCATGGCAAGGTCCCGGCATCCATGCCTACCTCAGGCTTACCTTACCACGAGGTCCTAGCATCATATGCCTACCTCAGGGCAAGATCTCGGCATCACCAGCCTACCTCACCACGAGGTCCTAACATCATATGCCTACCTCAGAGTGAGATCTCGGCATCACATGCCTACCTTGTGACAAGGTCCCGGCATCATAAGCCTACCTCATGGACAAAGCCGCGGCACCACAAGCCTACCTTATCAGTTGGTGCAAGATGCACTAAGATCTTGCCTAGTGTTTCGATGTTTGACAATACACCTAGGTCTGGTCAGTTTGACCAAGGGTTGATCCAAACAGGACTTGATGTTTGGATGTGTGGAAGTGAGTGAGAAGAGATCGGTTAGACTCGGTCCTAATCTGGAAGATTGGGCAAGGGAAGTCCTGGTGAGTGAAGCTGGGCAAGGGAAAGTCCTAGTTGTAGGCTAGGCAAAGGGAAAGTCCTGGTTTGGAGGATCAGGCAGAAGTCTTGGCAGAGTCAACGTGCACCAGGCACAAGTCTGGACTTGGTCAGGAGGACCAAGTTGCAGAAGGACTGGACTTGGTCAGGAGGACCAAGTTGCAGTGGAAGAATGGACTGATCAGGAGGATCAGTTGCATTCCAAGTCCTGGGGGGCAACGACAGAGCCGAGCAAAAGTCCAACAAGTCTGGGTGACTTGGTTGGCACGAATTCTCCAGAATGGAGTGGGTTAGACTAACCCAGGATTTCGGGAGAAATCCGAAGTTAGACTCACAAGGTAAAGCTAGGTTGGCTTGGTTGTATTAATGCTTGTTTTGCAGGAATCATAATGCAGGGTCAACTTCAAACAGCCATAACTTTTGACTCGGGACTCGAAACGAGGCAAACTTGGATGCGTTGGAAAGCCCTTTCAGAGATCTACAAAAATGGTCTTTTGAGTTTTCTCGGATTCCGGCTGGAGTCGACTCAGAATGGCACTTGAGTCGACCCAGGCAGCAAGTAACGACAAGAAGGAAGGTTTTCTGCCAAATCAGCCTGGAGTCGACCCAGATTGGCTTGTGAGTCGACCCAGAGTCAAAGCTTGATCGTCGCTGCCGCCACCGAGACTGGAGTCGACCCAGAATGCGAGTTGAGTCGACTCAGAGGAGATAAGCGAAGAGGAGATAAAGTTCTATCTGCCACGCAGGCTGGAGTCGACCCAGATGGGCTTCTGAGTCGACTCAGGCGGCCTATAAAAGCAGCCTTCGAGCAGCATCCACAGAGCATCAATTCTATCATCCGCCTTCTGACAAGAGACGCTACCGAACGCTACGAGGCCAAGTTCTTGCAGCCGGGGAAGATCCAGAAAGGGTGCACGACGCTCAGGACTTCCGGATCGACTACAAGAAGTTTGCTTTTAATTTATTGTTATTACTTCCTGCTTTTCATTTATTCTGTTTTGATTGGACTGTAAGACGGGTTGCTCCGCCTCCGAACGCCGTTCGGAAAGGAGACCACTAGTGGACGGGCGCCTCCCGAATTAGGCCTTGGACGTACTAACCCTGGGGGGTTAGGAACCAAGTAAAAATCCGCGAGTCCCTCTGCTTTTGTTTTCTAATTCCGCTGCTTAGTTTTGATAGTAAACGAACGAATCTGAAAAAGCGACACGCGCTATTCACCCCCCCTCTAGCGCGTACACGATCCTACAATCTACTCGAAAGATTCGGACGGCACCACCGGCGGCAAAGGAGCAACCGATGCCAGGAGCCCGGAGGAACAAAGAACACATCCAGTGCTTCAAGTGCCGAAAACAGGACACTACAAGAACCGATGCCGGGAGAGGAAGACGGTGAAAAAATCAGAATTGGGGGAAGCGATTCCGGTAAGTCAGTTAAATTACGAAAATACCCCTAGGTTGCATGACCACGGTACATTTACTGTTTCTACATATTTAGATAAATTTTCTAAAAATTTAGAAAAATTAAAAAATTCAAATAAAAATTTGACTAAATCAAATTTGATTAATTCAAATTTGAAAAAGTCAGATTTAAAAATATTAGATAATAATTTAAATAGTTTAAATTTAAATAATTCTAAATCTAAACTTGAAAAATTCAAATCTAGATCCTTCAAATAATAAATATCTAATTAAATAAATAATTTAACTAATTCAAATGTTACTAATTCAATTATTAATAATTCGAATTTAATTAATTTAGACTTATCCCAAATAAATAAAAAATAATAAATCAACTTTAAATAATTTAATAATTCCGAAAATTATTAATAATTCAACTAAACAAAATAAAATTAATAATCATCAAGATAAATTGAATAATTCAATTTTACTCAAAAATTCGAAATTAAAAATTCAAGATAATTCTGATAATAAGAAAAATTCAAACTCCAACAAGATAAATCCTAAAATTGATAATTTCACAAACAAAAATTCAAAATTAAATAATAAAATTAATTATCACAATGTACCTTTTAATTATCAAACAT
>NC_133865.1:969511-986571 GCF_044706935.1 Curcuma longa | reverse complement strand
TAGCGTTCCGCAAGTATACGGAATGTCGTCAAGTAATAAAAAGATCGAATCCACAGGGACCGTGGAATTACTTACTAGATCTAGCACAAAAAGGTGGAGAGAATATTGAGCATGAGTTGTGTGGGGGAGATGGGAGTGTTCTAAAGTACTTTATCCTAGAATTCAGAGAAAGGGATCGACTGTGACACTATGTGGTGAAACGATCCTAGGACTTCGGACTCCTCAGAGTATGGATTGATTGACTTGGATCCTCTACCTTTCCTCAATAATTGTTCAATTGTAGGGATGTTAACCAATTTATCCAATTCAACCTCGTCAGGTATCCTCGAAATAATGCATTGGTGTTCTTACGTCACTCGTTGTCGGTTTGAAATGGTTCTAGAAGCCCGGTTCAAGGCATTCCCGTGTCACTCAGGCGCCCCGGAGTACTAAAAGAACCCTATCCCCTGTCACAGGATATCTTTTTACGGATCTCTCCCCAACAACGAATGACCGCTAACTATCCCTCATAAGAATTAACTACGCATTAGGAAACCCCTCGGAACTCGCCCGGTTCAAGGCATTCCCCGTGTTACGAAGCGCCCCGGTGTACGGCCTAATGATTCCCCAATTCATAGTTAATCCCTACCCTCATGGATTCACACACACATAATTTATCATCAAGCACAAGCATAAATCCACAAAGCAATAGACAGTTATATCATAGAAAACGGTAGATTAATCAAATCCAAATACAATCATCCATTACATCTGATTCATCCTACATCCTAGAATCTAGGGAATCTACTCCATAGCGTGGAGGTTACAAGCCAAAGGAAGGAAAGAATACATCTCACTCCAAGGAATACAACAAAGAAATGCAGGAAATGAGACTTATCTTCTTCCTTGGACTGCAATCTCGGCGTAGATGGGATGAGGATGGACTGGAGCAGTCGGATCGGTGGATGGATCGTCGAATCTCGCTCCGAAACAGGCGTCGGTGGCTCTAGAACAGCTCCGGTGGCTCTCCAAGGTCTCCCCCTTTCCTAGGTCTCAATAAGGACCTATTTATAGTGCAGGTCACGAATGCAGCACGCCCCCGTGCACACGGCCGTGCCTGGGAGGCACGGCCCCGTGTGGGCGTCGGGCACAGGAGGAGGCACGGCCGTGCCTTGGGGGCACGGCCGAAGGCAGTCAAGCTTCTGTTCTGGGGCACGGCCGTGCCTCTGGGGCACGGTCCAGACTTGTCTCCCTTCTGTTTGAAGGCACGGCCGTGCCTGTGAGGCACGGCCTCAGCCTGTCTTCTCCTCATTTGCTGGACACGGCCGTGTCTTTGAGGCACGGCCAGCTGCTTGGACCCTTCTGTTTTGGCACACGGCCGTGCCTGGTAGGCACGGCCAACAGCAGAGGCTTCCTTCTGGATGGAGACACGGCCGTGCCTGTGAGGCACGGCCATGACTTGGCTGGATTCTGTTTTGAAGCACGGCCGTGTCTGTGAGACACGGCCTCTGGCTGCTGCTGAGGGGGATTTTGGCACGGCCGTGCCTGTGAGGCACGGCCCAGGCTTGTTGGTCTTCTGTTTGGGCACACGCCCGTGCCCTTTGAAACACGGCCAGGAGGCTGAGAGACACGGCCGTGCCTATGAGGCACGGCCCTGTCTTGCCTTGTCTTCAATGGTACTCCGTTTTACCCGTTTTTGCTCCATTTTCCACCCTGAAACATGTAAAAGCACGAGCAGATCTCCGAACTAGGAAATGCAAGATATGTGCCTAAATGCATGAATAAGGGATGCAATGCACATAAGAATTTAGCAATAAACTCAGAAAGATGTGCAAATAAAGCATAAACAGAAGACCATGTTATCAGTCCCTTATAGATTATAAACAGTGTTCACAACCAAAATGGATTGGACAAACCATTGGAGTGGTTGTAGTGTAATTTGGTCTTAGTCTGTCTTGACTATAGAATTACACTAGTACACTAAGTGTGTATTGAGCAGGACCATCTGAGGATTGTTCGATTTATGCTGACTATATAATCGAACTAAACCTCTGTTACTATAGATGTACATGCTCTTAATCCCGATATAATAACAAACACATGTGCTTAGTATGTACTTCTTTAATTCATCAAAGGGTGAGATTTAGATCGATAGATCAAAAGGCCCGATGAGTTGGGAAGTAGTATTATGTACATGGTGTGTTGTTAATTATAGAAGGAAACTGTGTCCTATAATCTAGGTTGATGATGTCCCCTTGAGGAGCTCATAAGGATTATCATGTAAACCCTGCAGGTGGACCTTGTCCGCATGATAATAAGGTTGAGTGGTACTACTCTTGGATTAGAAGTTGATTAAATTCGAGTTGTCAGTAACTCATTTAATTGACGGACATACGATATCTTAAACACAGGGAGACTAATGTACTTATAGTAAGAAGGAGCTCATATTGTAATATGGGATTGGTGCGGTAGTTCGATAATAACTCTTTAGTGGTATGAGTTATTATTGATGGACTAAGGTTGTGTGTTCGGGGCGAACACGGGAAGCCTTAGCTCATCGGAAGGCCAAAACCAATTCCTCCTCTAGGTCCCTGTTGTAGCCTCTGGAAATCCTCAAACACACCTTGGAAGAATTCGTGAAGAAACCAGGCATTCGAACCCATGCTAGGTAGTGTAATCGATCAGCTGATCGATTACACACCTTGGTAATTGATCAGCTGATCGATTACCAATCTCCATGGGAGATCGCCTGGTAATCGATCACCTGATCGATTACCAGTATTAATGAGGAAAAATAGCGATGTTTAATCGATTCCTTGATCGATTAAACACCTCGGGTTCGAATTGGTAACTTCCGAAAGTTTGCCAAAATCTCCGATCTGATTGATTTAAACCATATCATGTTTACGAGTCAATCATACCATATTTATGGCTCAAATTATACCATATTTATGGGATGACTAAGGCTATAAAAGAGGGGGTTAATTTGAGACACATTAATCCTTTGGTAGCCGAGAGTCTCGGCAGCCAACCTCCCTTTTTCCTCTTCTCCTCTCACAAAGAGAAAGAAGGATAGCTTGCTGGCCATCGGAGGAGAATTCTGGTGGAGAAATTCTCGAAGGATCGTTGCCCACACAATGTTCGAGAAAATGAGAGGAATACAGCAGAAGATCGAGAGGTCATCTACATCCTTCACAACAGTCCGAAGAAAAGGTATAATTTAATGTTTCCGCATTAATTAAATTATGCTTTTCATATTGGATCCTGTAAACCAAACACAAGAGCCCAATGATCTAAATGCGTCGATCAAACTTCGTTTGATCGACTATGAGGGCAACTTGAGATCGTTTTCGAGAAAATTTTTGTTCTGCAAGAATCTACTGGAACGATTTTTCAAGACTTTCCCATCATAGTAGGCATAGGTCTAACTTAAGGTTTCATAGGAGATCAAAAGTTGAAATTAGACAACTAAAAAACTATCAATCATACTCTTTATACTATTATACTAACTCTGTGATACAGTGACTTAATATGGAAAATTGGCCTGAGACAAATTCAGGCACTAGAAGGGATCTAGGCACTTGGAAGGGTTCTAGGCACTTGGAAAGGCAGAACTTAGCTCAACGAGATGAGGTGGCATACTCCGATTGATTGGTGCATGTCATCATCTAGGCACTCGGAAGAATCCAAGCGCCCAAAGAAGGATAAGTCACAGCCGAAGCAAAGTCTGATCTAGTAGTCACCACATTAGCATTCCAAACACTCAAAAGGGATCTAGGTGTCCGAGGATGGCTAACTCAGCAATGAGGACAGATTCAATAGACCATGGTGGAGGCGCTCGGAAGGGATTTAGGCTCCCAGAATGATCAATAAAAGAAGCTCTTGAGCAGCAGCCAAGATGAAGATTTTTCAACGCTTCTTTGCTGCCAATCCGTACAAAAGTTGTGACTTCAAGACCTTGCTATGCTCAAGCTTCAACCACACAACTACGTCGCAATTGCACTACAAGCTCAAATAAGCTGAATTTTTGGTAACGCAAGTTGGCTGTGCTATTTTCTATTACTCATATCTTTTTGCACTTAATTATTCAAAGGGTCGATAAGATTTTTACCGATCCACATCATTGTCAAAGAAATGAGTGTTCTTCTCTTTTGAAAAGAAGGTTACTAGTAGATTATCCACTAGAAATGATCAATGACCGTGGGCCTTGGAGTAGAAGTCAGAGGTCGTGAACTAAGTAAAAATAACAAAATTTTATGTGCTTATCTTCCATTCTATTTTGTTATCTTACTACTGGATGACTCTATTTTAGAATGATTTTTAAATGCGTACGAAGGCACTATTCACCTCCACCCTTCTAGCGCTTTCTCGATTCAACATGATCCCTAATGATAGTTGAGTGCTAGCCCAATAGTCGACTGGTCCATGAATAATAATCAACTAATAAAGCTTCTATGCTTAACTAAATCTGATTAGTTGAGTATTGAATTCTGTAGGATCTTGCAACGCGCTAGATGGGAGATGAAAAGCACGTTCTTCGTGTTTCGTTCATTCATTCTATTAGAAACACTTGCTGCGGATATTAAAAACAAACATAGGGACACATGGATTTTTTACTTGGTTCTTAACCCCCTAGAGTTAGTATCTTCAAGGCCTAGATACGGGAGGCACCCGTCCATTAATGGTCTTCTTTCCGAACGTTCATTCGGAGGCGGAGAAACTCATCTTACAGTCCAAGAAATAATACAATAAATAAAGTAAAAGACTGAAAGAAAATAATCAAACAATCTCGCCGATCTAGAAGTCCTGAGTGTCGCACACTCCTCCTGTATCTTCCCCGGTTGCAAGATCTTGGCTTCATTCGCATTCCGAATCACCATTAGAGAGAGAGGAAGTCTTGTAATTGATGTCCCTTGTTGTTAACGTTCACCTCCTTTTGTAGCCTCTTTCGATCGACTAGAGCCCCTCATCCAGTCGCTTGGATACGATCTGATCCAATCCAATCTTCTCAATCCTATCCGGGCTGAGTCTTCCCGTTTGAGTCGACTGGAATCCTCATTTAGGTCGACTGGACCGTCCGGTCACCTGGAATCCACATTCGGGTTAACTTAAACCAGTTGACTCAAGTTTGACTTGAGTTGACCCTGGGCTTGGTTCAGCTACCTTTGTTTGCTTCACCTCTGCTTTCTCCATCTTACTTCCAGCTCCTGGTTCTTGCAAGACAAGCATACAAATAAACAAAACAACCTAAACCTTATCTATAAGTCTAACTTAGGATTTCTATCGAAATCCTAAATTAGTCTGATGTCTACTGTTCCATTCCAGGAGCGCACCCTTACCCACTCCACTCGGGAGAAGGTTTTGCCAACAAGTCCTCCAAACCTGTTGGACTTCCTGCTTAGCCATGGTCCTCAGCCCCCAGGAATTTGCTATTGGATATCGGTCCTCCAGACCACCCAGACTTCACCAACCCTCTGATCCTCCTAACCGTACCTGATTGGACTTTGGCCATGCTTCCCGGCCCTCCAACACTGCATGGACTTGAACCTGGTGCACTTGACCCTGCTAAGACTTCTGCCTAATCCTACAAACTAGGACTTGCCTTTGCTTAGCCTACAACTAGGACTTTCCCTTGCCTAGCCTACAACTAGGACTTTCCCTTGCCTAGCAATAGGACTTTCCCTTGCCCAATATTCCAGATCAGGACTTCCACTGCCTAGTCTAACCGACTAGAACTTCTCACTAGTCATCTGGTCAAACTGACCTGACTAGACTTCTCACTCACATCCAAACATCAGGTCCTATTTGGATCAACCCTTGGTCAAACTGACCAGACCTAGGTGTATTATCAAACATCGAAACTCTAGGCAAGATCTAGTGCTTCTTGCACCAACAATCTCTCTCTTTTTGATGTTTGACAATTTTTTAAGTTAATATGGGTCAGGGTTTAACAATCTGAGAGAAATTTATATTATTAACTTAAGTCCCTTCACCCCCTTTTCACACATTAAAAAATATTTTTAAGTTTTAAGTCCCATTTGCACCAACAATTATGGTATTCCTATGGTCACAACTTAGTCTTTGACAATTCATGAAAGACCATAGTAGATTTCAAATAACTTTGAAAGAAGTTTTTAAAAAACTTTGTTAATATAATTTTCAAAAACTCTTTTTTATTTATTTATTTATTTATTATTATTATTATTAAATAATTTTGTATAGAATTGTTAAATCAATTTTTTAAAATAGTTTTTCAAGAAAAAGTTTTGAAAGCATTTTTATTATCAAAAGTATTTTCAAAATAAGTTTTGAGACCATTTTTAATGTAGTAAATGATTTTTCAAGATAGTGTTTTCAAAATATATATTTTTAAAATAGATAGTTTTAAAAATTAGTTATTATCCTTTTAAGTTAGAATCTCCCCCTTAACCTGACATGTTCTCAGGGCTCTTTGTTAACTACAAAGCAATCTCCCTATGTGTCTTAGGATTTGACCCAAATCAAAAGGATAATGTATAATATTTAAAATGATTTTTAAAATATGATTCAAAGATTTTGAAATATTTTTCAAAGACTAATTGAAATAAGTTTGAAATAATTTTACTCTTTCGATTTGGATCTTCTCCTAAATCTGACACTTCCTTAGGGCTCCTTGTTAACCACAAGGTAAACTCTCTAAGTGTCTTAGAGGTTAATCTAAATCAAATAGAGCAAATAACTTAACATTTTCAAAATATAATTTTTAATTGAACTTTTAAGTTTGGACTCCCCCTAAATCTGACACTCCCTTAGGGCTCCTTGTTGACTACAAGGCAATCTCCCTATGTGTCTTAGGGGTTGTTCCAAGTTAAAAGCACAATTTAAAAAATATTTTACAAAATAAGAGTTTTTAAAATAATTTTAAAATTTTTAAAGTTAGTTTTTAAGAGGTCTTTTAAAAATAAAGTCTTTCAAGAATAACCTCCCCCTCAACTAGACACTCTCCTTAGGACATCCTTGTTACCCACAAGGATTTTCTACCTATGTGTCTTAGGGTTCTTAGACTTAGTGTTGACCTAGAGGTTTGTGTCTAAGTGTTGGTCAACCAATTTTTTAAAGATATAAAGTTTTGAAAACTATATTATAAATACACACAGCAAGCATGAATTTCAAGTAAATATCAAGTTTTTCAAAAATAGTTTTTATAAAAATAGTTATAATAATAATTTTTAAAAAGTTTTTCAAAACTTTGTATTTTAATTGTCCTTATCATCTCACCCATTCTAAGTGCCTCAGTACATGACATACAAGGGTTACCTTATGGGTTTTGTGAGATGAGTTGTCAATTTTATCTTTATTAATTTTAAAGTTAAGTTCTAATGAGTGTTTGACCTTGTGTTAGATTCAGGTTTAACCGTCAGTCAATTAAGTCCACATTTCAAAAATCGACTTCCAAGTCGTGGCGAGGCAAGGGCCTTCTTGGTTATCGGAACAACGACCACTTCCTTAGACAAAGCCTTTTTAAAAAATTATGACCTTAATCAATTTCTTGAGAAACCTTGGTCTAACTAGTCTAGGATGTGGCGAGGTAGCTTCGGTCAGTTCCACTTAGCTAAGCAGACCAAGCAAGGTACTCCTTACCCCACTTGACTACCTAGACCAAGCTTCCCTAATGTACTATCATCTCGCCCCACCCTAGTACTATGTTGGCAAGTGTCAACCATTCATGTATCCTTAACTAACCATTCTAGATTAAGCAATAAATAAACATGATGACATGACATTTACATGCAATTAAAATAAAGCATATGCATGTTCATGACAAGTATGCATGAGTCAAACAATTCAAGTAATTTTTTAATTTCTAACAATGTATCAAATGTTCAATTTAATACATTTCGTGTGGACCCACGAATGTATCAATCCACAGTGACACACTTTGAATTTTATTACATTTTTGTTTTATTTGGTAATATTTTAAGTTATTTCATAATTATAAGTATTTTATAATTAAGTTCATGGCTTTTAAATTCCTATTAAGTTATGTTTAAATTTAAATTTTGAATGTAATTTTGAATTTTGAATTTAAGTTTTGAATTTTAAATTTTAGTTTCAAATTTTAATTTTGAATTTTGAATTTAAGTTTTGAATTTTGAATTTTAATTTCAAAATTTGAATTTTAAGTTTTGAATTTTTAATTTAATTGTTAATTTAAGTTTTAAAATTTTAATTTAAGTTTGTTTGTTAATTTTTAAGATTGGAGATTTTATTCTAGATTTGACTTCATGGAATTATTTTATAGAATTTTTTGAATTAATTTTAAAATTTTGGATTTAATTTTAAATTTTTAGAATTATTCATTGTTTCATAATTAAAAGGTACACAGTTATAGTTAATTTTATTATTTAATTTTATATTTTTAATATTTAAATTTGAATGATTATTTTAAGATTTTAATATTTATTGCAATAATTTTTAAGATTTAATTTAGAATTTTTTTTATGATTAAATCATTAATTTTAGAATTTATCTTGATGAGTTTTGAATTCTTCTTACTATTAGGATTCTCTTTAATATTTAATTTTAAATTACTAAGTAAATTTAAATTATTCAACTTATCTTGATTGTTACTAATTTATCTTATTTGGTTAAATTTTTATTAATTTTTGAATTTATTAAATTATTTAAAGTTGAATTATTCAATTTATCATTATCTTGATTAAATAAGCTAAAGAATTAGTCTAACTTTTTATTAATTTTATTAAATCTAAATTAATTAAATTTAAATTATTATTTGTTGAATCTATTAAATTTGAATTAGTCAAATTATTATTTAATTTAGATTTATTAATTTATTTATCCAAATTAGATGAATTTTTATTGTTGATAAGTTCTAAGTTTGAATTATTCAAGATAGAATTATTCAAATTGTTTAAATTTTCTATGTTATCCAAATTTAAATTTTACTAATTATCTGAATTTAAATTTTATAATTTATCTAGATTTGATTTTTTTTATTATTTAAATTTAAATTTAAGTTTGAATTGGTCAAATTGATATTTTCTAACTTATCTAAAATTTTAACAAAATTATCTACAATTTTTAGAAAAATTAAATCTAGCATGCATCCTAGGGGCATTTTCATAATTTTACAAATTTACTGGTATCACATCCCTTAATTCCGATTTCTTCTCCACCGTTTTCCTATCAGGGCACTGGTTCTTGTAGTGGTCGCGTTTCTGACACTTGAAGCATTGGATGTAATCTTTATTCCTCTAGGCTCCCAGCATCGTTTGCTTCTTTGTCGTCAGTGGTGCCATCCGATTTTTACGAGTGGGACACCGATTTTTGTAGTGTCCTTTCTCTCTACACTTAAAACATATTATATGAAATTTAAAATGAATATTAAAAAATTTATCTCGCTCCCCCTCCATCTTTGCTGTTTTGCTTATGCGGTGGTTAGTCCAATCAGGAGCAAACCTTACTTGATACCAATTGTAGAATCGTGTAACGTGCTAGAGGGGTGGTGAATAGCACGGTCGTCAATTTTTTGTTCGTTCGTTCTATCAGAAAAACTAAGCAGTAGAATTAGATCACAAGCAGGGACACATATTTTTACTTAGTTTATAACCCCCCAAGGTTAGTACATCCAAGGCCTATGTACGGAAGGCGCTTGTCCACTAGTGTCACGACCCGGGAAGCCGTCCGAAAAATTTCGGCAGCATCTCCCCAGTAACCATGATAATTTTCTTGGATACAAACAAAAATACACGGCCACATGCGGCTGGCATAAGGACTACATGTCCTTTAAACACAAACATACACACCACATGTAACGTACAAGGGCCTACACAGCCAAAACTAACAACATAACATGTGCATACTATAAATGCTCATCACAAGAAAACCAAAATTGTATATATGGAAATCCACCTGAAATGTAAAAATTCATGCGGCGAAAAAATACGACAACTACTCAAGCATCAACATCAGTGTATAGAATCCACATACAACCATATCAAACTACAACTGAAAGCGAATAAACTCGTGAGGAAAGCTATATAACGGATACACTCTAAAAACACGCAAAGGAACACCAACTTCGCCTTGCTGTAAGATGGGGGCAGTCCGACAGAACTTCAAGCTTCGATCAACATCTTTATCTACTACCTGAGGAGACAGAAACCCCAGGGTCTAGGTGGTGAGTATAAAAATACTCAGTGGATATTAGATAAAAGTGCAGAACATAACAAGGTATCACAGGGATAATAGCATGGGTGTAACAAGGTATACAGTTCCAACATGATACTACAGGAGCAAGGCCAATATGATAATCATGTATGCCTGATGAGGGGCATTTTCTACGGGTAAATTAGGATTAGAATGGACCGATTTAGACCGCATTTTGTATCACAAATATGGATTTTGGGCTATTTCTTTAATTTGGATAAATTTATGGGCTTTATTGTAATTTGTACTAATTTATAGAAATTTATGGATATTAATTTGTGCACTTTATTTTTATAGGAAATTAAATCTGAAGGATGGTTCGAGTCCGGATCAAGTCAGAGTCAATTGGGTTCAATTAGATTCGAAATTAATTTAGTTCAAGCTGATGGTCTAACTCAAGTGCAATTCAAGATCAAATTCAATTTAAATGACTCAGCTCAAGTCCAACCCAAGGTTCAATTCAAGTGGTTCAGGCTAAATCAGCTAAACCCAAGCTCAGATCAAGCTAAACCCAAGCTCAAGTCCAGCCCGGTTCAACCAAATCAGAGACCAGTTCAATTCAATTGCAAATGTCGGTCCGGTTCAATTTCAAAACCTGGTTCAGTGGCTCTGTTTAAAAGCTAACGTCGGTTCACCGATCACGGGGGGGGGGGGGGGGGGGGGGGGGGGGGGGGGGGGGGGGGGCTCGCAGCTAGGTTTTTCTCCTCTCGCGATTGCCTTCTCCGCAACTCATCTCTTCTCCGTCACCGAGCCCCGCCGTCCCGCCGCCGCCTTCCACGCCCTTTCTCCACTTCTCTGGTCAGCTTCAAGCGGTGCTAGCCACTCCGATAGTCGACGAAGATCGCCCCTCCATAGCGCCCTCCCCTGTCGTTCGGAACGCCGCTGTGAGCGGTTGTTCCAGCGGTGTTCACCGGAGACAGCCACTTCATTCGCCTCCATTGAAGCACAAAGGCAACCTTGGGCTCTGTCTGCGGTTGTAGCAGGGTTTCCCTTGGCCTCTGTCTGCGGTTGTAGCAGAGGGTCTTCGTTCTTCTTCCTTCATTCACCGTCGCCGGAAAAAGGTAAGTAGGGTTTGTTTAGCTCGGTTTTCTGACTTGTCTGCGGTTGTAGCAGGGAGGAAGACCACGCTGGATGATCCCGGAGCTTCTGCTTTCTCTGATTTTGTCTCGCTGTAAGGCTAGCAGCGAGAATCCCCTTTCGTTGACATAGATCCCCTTCAATGCTGCCGGTTCCACTCTGTGGTTGGTTAGGGAAGTTCTCATCCCTAAGCCTAGCTGATCTTGATTCACCACTAACCCTAGTTTACACTGCTGTTCTTTGTTCTGTTCTGTTCCTTTACTGCAATTCAAAAACCCCACTGTTCGATTTTGGTTTACACTTCAATTGCTCTGTTGTTCGTGTTTGTTGAGCTTGTTTGGTTCTGTTTGGACAGAGCATGGAAATTTCGATTAGCTAGCTGTTGCATTAGGTTAAAGAAGCTTGTGTGTGATTTGGTTGTTTGAACATGTGAATTGAGGATATCCATATTATGTGATCTTTGTAAATAGCAATAAACAGTGTATAATGATTTTTAATTTCGAATAAAGAGTTTGTTGATTAATAAGGCATGCTGTATTAATGTATCATGTTGTTAATTATCTGCTGTATTAGCTGTAACATTATGTTAATTATGTATTGTATAACTTGCAAATTGAATGTATATGTGATATAGTATGAATAAGTGTTGTGTGATTAATGTCATGCTTGTGAATAACTTAATTTAAAGTTTGTGTAATTAACATTGTAGCATAACTTAGAAAGGTGGATTACAAATTGTTGTATGTTCTTGTAACTGAGTTATTATATAGGATGTATGATTTGATTTAAATTGTAAATAATGTAGATTTAGAATTATTTTGTTAATTGTAGTATTTAATTTTGAATAAATAAAGTTGTAGATTTTTAGGATGAATAAAACACAATAAAACCCTACAACAGTCTAGAATAAATATCCGGTCATTGAGTCCGAGAGAGACGACCCGGACCTCTCTATACCACTTAGGACGATAAAGTAGAGGTTTGATAATAAATAAATAATTAATTTTGATGGGTGTAAGTGACATATTTAATAAAGGGAAATAATGTAAATAATGATAATAATTCCCATACAAAACACACCGCATCAATGCCATGTCATACAAATACAGCAGACAAATAACAACAAGTACATAATCATATAACAACAAGTGCATAATCATATAATAGGTGCATCAATTATAAATGCACTAAACAACAACAATTGCATGCATGGTCACTGTCCGCACTCGCCACCCCTAGTCACTCAACCCGTCCAGTGAACTGGGGCACAAAACAAGACAAGCACGGGTTGAGTGATTGGGGGGGGGGTGACCAGTTCACTTATAAGAAGAAAAAAAAATTTTCTTTGAAAAATATTTATGAAAAAGCACTTATAAAAATTACTTATTTTATCTTTGAAATACTATCTTGACTTTAAAATTATTCTCTCCCTTTGACATAATCAAAAAATAAATAGAGTTTTGAAAGTGTTGGGGAGAATGTTTTAAAAAAATAGTTTAGGGTTTTAAAACACTTGAAATTTTACACGATGGTTTGAAACAAATTTTAAGATGTAATAATGAGTCAAAATTATGAGAGAAAAAAATAACACTATTCATAATTACTTGTATTGATTGTAAAGACATTTATAAAGCCTAGAGTTCAAACATGATGACTAATTTTATAAAATATATGAAAATAGAACATCTATGAAATTATCCTTATTAGCATGTCTAACTTGTGTTACTAGTTGACTATCAGAAGATAGTAGTTTTCACTAAAGTTAGTCAGGTTAAGTGTAGATTTCTAACTAGTCAATTACTATGAAGGAATACTTAACTTGATTTATATTCATTTGTATTTTTAGCCTAGATTTATGGTGATGCACTAACGTAAGCATATGAAATCCAGGTTTAACCCTATGCATCTCACACCATTCTAAGTAGCTTAGTACATAAGCAAGTTAATCCTAAGGTGCTTATGAGATGTTGGTTGCCTAAATCTATAGGTTTATGCTTTCTATTAGGAAGACCTAGGCTAAGTCCAGAGTTCAATTAATTAATTTTAAAAATATACATTTTAAATATAAGTTTGTAAAAATAGATTTTGAAAAAATATGTTTGAAAATTTTTTTAAAGTTTTGAAAAGTAAGTTGTAATAGAAATAATAGTTTGAAAATGAATTCTATTCTACTAAGCACATTCTTAGTTGTTTTCTGAGTGTGCTAAACTCAGATTCAGGGAGGGAATTAGTAAATATGTCTGCTAGGTTTGACTTGGACTCAACATATCAAGGACGATGTCTTCCTTAGCTACATGCATGGTCCTTGACAAAGTGATGTTTTAATTTCTATATGCTTGGTTCTAGAATGATGTATTATATTTTTTGTTAAATTGATTATGTTATCAATTAATACTTTAGTGTTATTGTAATTTAAGTTAAAATCTTTTAGTGTGTGCATCATCCAGAGTAATTGAGTTACACATTCCTTCATTGTTATATACTCTACTTCAGTAGTGGATAAGGCAACACATTATTACTTTTTACTACACCAGCTGACTAGACATTGACCTAAAAATTGACATCTTCCACTTGTACTTTTTCTGTCTAGTTTACAACCAGTAAAGTCTGTAATCCTAAGTCAAAATTATTATTTCTAGGGTATCACATTCCTATATTTAATGTCCCTTTGATATACCTAAGTATTCTTTTTACAAGGATTAGGTGTGATACTTTTGCATTTGATTGGTATCTAACACACATACCAACTGCAAATAAAATATCAAGTCGATTTGTAGTTAAGTATAACAAACTTTCTATTATACTTCTATAATGTTTTAAGTCAAATTGTTTTCCTTCTGGGTTATTATCAATATTTACATTAGTTGCTATAGGTGTGTTAATTTCTTTTGCATTTTTTATGCCAAATTTTTTGATTAAATCTTTAGCATATTTGTTTTGAAAGATATAATTTTTATCTTTTATTTGTTTTATTTGTAATCCTAAGAAAAAAATATAATTCTCCTACCAAGCTCATTTCGAATTCATTTTCCATTAATTCAACAAATTTGTTTAGGAATTTGTATTGGTTGAACCAAAAATTATGTCATCTACATAGATTTGGGCTATAAAGATGTCTTTTTCTATATTTCAACAAAGAGGGTTGGGTCAATCTATCCTTGATTAAACCGTTTAGATACTAAGTGACTTGATAGTTTTTCATACAAAGCTCTAAGTGTTTGTTTTGATCCATATAAGACTTTCTTTAATTTATAAACATGATTTGGATGGTCTAGATCTTCAAATCTAGATGGTTGACTTACATAAACTTCTTCCTTAATGAAACCGTTAAGAAATGCAAACTTTACATCGATTTGATATAGCTTGAGTCCTTGATGAGTTGCACAGGCTAGTAGAATCCTAATATATTCAAGTGTAGCTACAGGTGCATATGTTTCATCATAGTCTAGTCTTTCTACTTGGCTAAATCCCTTAGCTACTAATCAAGCTTTATTTCTAACAATTTCACCTTTGTCATCTGTTTTATTCCTAAAAACCCATTTGATTTCAATGATTGATTTATTTTTTGGCATAGGTACTAAGTCTCAAACTTGATTTTGTTCAAATTGGGCTAATTCTTCTTGCATGACAATGATCCAATCAGGGTTAAGTAGGGCTTCTTCTATAGTTTTGGGTTCAATTTTGGATATTAGAGCTATTTGACTCAAGTTTATATAGGTTGATTGGGTTTGAACTCCCAAGTTTGGGTCACCTAAAATTTGGTTAATTAGGTGATTAGATCTTAATCTGGGTGCTCGTGTGGTAGTAGTAGTATTTGGTTCTTCTGGTTAAGTTGTGTTTGAGTCAGGTCGGGTTTCATCAACTTCTTGATCTGTAATATTTTGATGATTATTTGGTTTTGATTAGGTTTGTCAAAATTATTTTTTTCCATTAAATATGAGGTTGGTTGTTTCTTCAACTTTTAGGATATTTTTGTTATAGACTCTTGATATGCGTAGGGAATATATATATTTCTGAGGTTTTCATTGCATATCTTTCTGTATTTCATGTCATTTTCTAACGTTTATCACATCCTTTATCTATACATTAGGCATGTTTTCTCCATTTCCTGGTTCGAAGGTCTGCTCCTGTGTTTATGCTTTTGTAGAACAGAAATAGAGCGAAAGAAGGCGAAACGGAGAACTAACCAAAGACAAGACAAGACAGGGTCATGCCTCTAAGGCATGACCGTGTATCAATTTCCCAGGGGTCGTGCTCACCAGGGCACGACTGTGCCTCACCACTAGAACAACATCAGCCCTGGCCGTGCCCACCAGGCACGGACGTGCCTTCATCCAGAGAGCCAGCTGCCCAGGGTTGTGCCTACTAGGCACAACCGTGTCTCCATTCCAGCATTGACCTCACAGGCACGGTCGTGCCAGCTTTCTAGAGGCTCAACAGGCTCTGGCCGTGCCAACCAGGCACGATCGTACCTTGTTTCCAGGGGGTCAGTGTTGGGATGTATACCAGAATCCTAGCTATCTATGTAAATAAATATTCTGAAATAAGAATCACATTTGGTCAATGTTTGTATTTAGTTTTTATGCAAGTGTCCATTTAATCTATATTATAGATAAACATGGTGTGCGGAGTCACACACAGAAGACCATGTTATCAGTTTAGCATGTTATGCTTATTGTTTCAGCCTAAAATTGATTAGATAACTTATATTATTTATCATTATCCTAGTTGCTTCTTAAATGTTCTATTTTTTTTCAACTATTTTATTTTATTAAGAGGTTCTAGAACATAAAAATTCATGGTGGTATCTATTATTTTAACAATATTTAATAAATTTATTATTTTCAAATTCTCCACCATAATCACTTCTTATCTTTTTAATTTTTATATTTTTTTCATTTTCTATTAATTTGCACAAATTGATAAATTTTTTAAATATTTCATCTTTAATTTTTAAAATTTATCAAGGTAAATCTAGAGTAATCATTGATTATTATTAAGTAGTATATGAGTTTTCACTTAATGACTTAGCCCCATATGAATCAAACCGATCTAAGTGAAGAAGTTCAAGTATTGAGTTAGTTTGATTCAAGTTGGTTAATTTGTGAGTTGATTTAATTTATTTTTCTTGTTGATAGACATTACAGAGTGTGTTTTCTAAGTTGATCAATTTTGGTAGACCTTCAACTAAGCTATTTTGAACTCATTTTTGAGATGAGTCTTAAATGAGTGTAACCTAGTTTCCTGTGTCACAACTTAATTTCCTCTTGTTGTGTCAGTAGACATTTAATTGAGAAGTTTTAGTAGGTTAATTTTGTAGATGTTATTTTTTTCTAATGCCTTTAAGTGTTATATTATAATTTTTAATATTTTCCATTAAGCATTCAAATTTTGAGAATGTTACTAAGTAACCAGCATCACACAATTGACTAATATTAGAAGATTAAACTCAAATTTATCTACTAATAGAACTTTGTGAATAATAAAATTGGAACTTAGTTCAATATTACCTATTCCAATTAGCTTAAATTTTTCATTATTGTCGAATGCAGCTGATCCTAGATTCTTGAATTTTAACTTGGTGAATTTCAATCTGTCTCTAGTCATGTGCTTGGATAAACCACTATCCAATATCCATTGGTCCAAATTTTTATATCTTTACACATAAGATATTTGATTTAGATCCAATTTAGTTTTTAAATTTAAGATTGATTTTCACTTTTTATTTTCCATCTCACTCATTTTAGATTGTCAAACACATTAGTCTTATGGGTTGTGTGAGATGGTTGTCAATT
>NC_133865.1:967399-969411 GCF_044706935.1 Curcuma longa | reverse complement strand
CCACAATCGACTCAAAATATTTATGTTTGCTATTTTAGATGCAACAGCCAATTGATATTATAAAACAGTCGATTGTTTTCAATGTAGTTCGATTTTTTTCTGATTAAACACAATGAATTTCCTTGAAAACAACGGCAGTTATCGTTGTTCTTCTTGTTCTTCATAAAAAACACGAGAAACTCAAAATCAATGTCTAATCCTAGGTTTCCTTCTTTATCTTTTTGATGATCAAGAATTGTTTTACGCTAGTAGATAAAAATCTAGCGTAAAATAATGAAACTAGACAAAAACTCTATCTTTATTGTTATAAAATCGATGAAATGATATGTGGCTCATATATCACTTGTTGAAGGTTTCAATCATGAATTCTAAGTAAGGAAGTCTTGGTCAGAAAGACTAGGCAAGAAAGTCTTGGTTGTAAAGACTAGGCAAGGAAATCTTGATCATAGGAACTAGGTGGAAGTCTTGATAGATCGAAAACATCAGGCAGAAAGCCTTGGGGGTCGAGGACACCAAACAGAAAGTCTAGATGGGTCGAGGACAGGAGGTCTAGCCTAAAGTTCCAAGAGTCAAGATTAAACTAATCAACAGTTCCAAATAAGTCAGGTGGGCCAAGGTTTGGCACCAAGTAAACTCTCTCGAGTGGAGTAGTAAGGACACACTCTCGGAA
This sequence comes from Curcuma longa, assembly GCF_044706935.1. Classification (NCBI taxonomy): domain Eukaryota; kingdom Viridiplantae; phylum Streptophyta; class Magnoliopsida; order Zingiberales; family Zingiberaceae; genus Curcuma; species Curcuma longa. The sequence continues at coordinate 968,741 of NC_133865.1, read as the reverse complement.
AGAGAGTAGTAGGTGTAGGTCTAACTTGAGGTTTTACGGGAGATCAAAGTTGAGACCAAACAACTAGAAAGCTATCGATCATACTCTTTATACTATTATACTAACTTTGTGATGCAGGGACATAATATTGGAAATTGGCTTGGAACAAATTTAGGTGCCTAGAAGGGTAGAATTCAGCAAGGCGAGATGAGGTGACAGACTCTTGTTAGTTAATGCACGTCATCATCTAGGCGCCCGAAGAAGGATCATTCACAACTGAAGTGAAGTCTGATCCAGTAGTAGCCACATCAACATCCTAGGTGTCAGGAAGGCATACAAGCGCCGAGGATGACAAACTCAACGATGAGGTCGGATCTAACCATGGTGGAGGTGCCTGGAAGGGATCCAGACTCTCGGATGTTATGTTTGAGATGTGTCGTGAGGTAATCACCTTACGGTTGTATTACTAATTTATTTAATAATAAATAAAAATTCACTAATTAAGTGTATATTTTCATGTATTTAATTGAATCTTAAACTTATTTACTAAATGTCCGCAATACGATTCATAGCATGAGAGAATTTATGATTGGAACACAACTTGTGAGTATCTCTACATATGTAACAATGAATGTATTAAAATTATCCCTAGTCGATGAATTGATGAACGTAGAGGTCATCGATTCTGTTGAGACTAGCACGTTTAAACTCCTTGGTTTGATAAGCAACTATTTTCAATGGCTAGAGACATTGGATATTGAGAGTTAAACATGGATGCTGGTTAAAGGTAATCAGTTCATTGAAGTGACTTTCCATGAAACTTCATATGGTTTAATTCATATGTCAATGAAGATTTCACTACAGCTTAAGTACGAGTTTCCTTTGACTTGTGGTATTTAAGTCACCTTGGTCATAAAGACTTATATTTTGATATCTTAAGCAAACATCTCCAAGGAGATGTGGACCCGAGATGATTGGGTATAAGTTGAAGTACACGAAGGTGTTAGAATAGCCCGTAGAGGATTCACTGATCTTTATAAGAAGAGATGTATACCCGCGACCGCTTGTTAGGATTGTTACTGAAAGTCTTTGGCAAGCATTGTAAAATACAGTTAAAAAAAAGTTAATGGATTTTGGGTTTAAAAACCTGAAACCCATTAGGAATCCGTTAACCCCCCCTCTCGTGCGACTCCTCCTCTTCTGCCCGACGCAGTTTTCCTTCTCCTCATGAAACCGCTATCGTTTCCCCTTCCTTCGCCGAAACCGACGACCGCTCCTCCTATTAGGAAGTATACTGAAAAGACTAGATCTTTTGTATATAAACATTTATGAAATAAAGTATCATGTTTTGGTCAATGATTGC
>NC_133865.1:946005-967299 GCF_044706935.1 Curcuma longa | reverse complement strand
AAGTGATGTGCGTAGGGTATACATATGTTTCTTATGTTTTAATCGTATATCTTTCTGTACTTCACGCTATTTTCTACGTTCATTGCATCCTTTATCTGTGCATTAGGCATGATTTTCTCCATTTCCTAGTTCGGAGGTCTGCTCATGTGTTTATGTATTTGTAGGATGGAAATGGAGCGAAAAAGGTGAGACGTAGAAGCAATTGAAGACAAGGTAAGACAGGGTCGTGCCTCACAGGCACGACCGTGTCTCATTCCTCCAGGGATCATACCCCCCAGGGCACGACCGTGCATCTCCACAGGCAGAACCAACACCTGGCTATGCCTATCAGGCACAGCCGTGCCTTCCACCAGAGGCCCAACTACCAGGGGTCATGCCAAATAGGCATGGCCGTGCCTTCGCTCCAACATCCAGCCAGTGCATGGTCGTACCTAATGTGCATAGGATACATAACCATTTATTACACTTTATTTGCACATCTTCATACTTTTCATGCTTTATCTTGTGTATGTTACACCCCTTATCTGTGCATTTGGTATCGTATTCATTGTTTCCTATTTCGGAGGACTACTTGGGTGTTTGTGTGTTTTAGGACGGAAAATGGAGCAAAACGGGTGAAACGGAGCATTCATTGAAGATAAGGCAAGACAGGGCCGTGCCTCATAAGCACGGCCGTGTCTCATCACCTCCAAAGGCCGTGTTAACAGCACACGGGCGTGTCCCTAACTAGAGAACAACCCACTTTGAGTCGTGCCCCATAGGCATGCCCATGCCTTCCGTGTCCCCTACCAGAGCAGCAGCCAAAGACATGGCCGTGTCCCTCAGACACGGCCGTGTCTCCCAACAGAGCAGCCCCTGCCTTCGGCCATGTCTCATAGACACGGGCGTGTGTCCTCCACAAAGCCATGCCAAGATATGGCCGTGTCCCTCAGACACGGCCGTGTCTTCCAACAGAGAAGGGCCAGCTTCAGCCCGTGACTCACAGGCACGGGCGTGTCTCCCAGCCGAGTGAAGACCAGCTTTGGTCGTGCCTCATCCACAGCTGGGCGACCACTTCAGGCCGTGTCTCCCAGACACGGCCGTGTGACGGGGCGTGCCTGTTGTTTAGGGTCTTTTGTGGGGGCCTATAAATAGACCATCTTAAGGGCCTTAGAAAGGGGAAGACTGAGAGAGAGCCACCGGAGTGCACTAGAGCCATATACGCCTCATTCCGGAGCCAGATTCGACGATCCGTACATCCGCTTGGACACTCCATCACCTCTTCATTCCACTTTCGACGGGATTGCAGTCCGGAGAAGAAGAACTTCATTGATAAGTCTTATTTCCTGATTTCTCTAGATTTCTTGTAATAGGATGTATTATTTTTACTCTCCTCTGTATTGTAACCTCCCCGATATGGAGTAGTCCTCCAGATTCTAGGATTAGGAAGAATCAGGGTTATTGGATGATTGTAAACTTGTGATTTGATAATCTACCATGTTCTATGATGTTATTTGGTAATTGCTTTGTGGATTTGTGCTCAATACTTGTTTGATGATATACTTGTGAATAGTATGAATCCATGTGGATAGGGATTATTCATTGTTTGAGGAATTCTTAGGATCGTACACCCGGGACGCCTCGTGACAGGAGGAGAGTCTTAACCGGACGTTCCGAAGGATTGTTTAAACTATGGATAATGTTTATGAGGGATAACTAACGGTTACCTAGCGTTGAGGAGAGGTCTCTTTTGGGATACCCTGTGACAGGGGGTAGGAATCTAGTAGTATTCTGGGGCGCCTGACGTGACACAGGAGAGCCTTGAACCAGACTATCTAGAATCACCTTAAACCAACCTAAGTAACATTAGAACACCAACGATTTATTTCGAGGAAACCTGACGAGGTCTAATTGGATAATTTAGTTAGAATCCCTACAATTGTGTAATAATTGAGGAATGATAGAGGATCCAAGTCAATCAATCAATACCCCGAGAAATCAGAAGTCCTAGATGTTAGGATATATACAGAAAAGACTTGTCTTTTGTATAAACATTTATGAAATAAGAAATCATGTTTTGGTCAAATGATTGCAATAGGTAATTTTGCAATAAAGTCCTCTTAAGTTCATACTGTAGATAACTTGGTGTCTGTGAGACACAGAAGACCATGAGAATTAAAACCGAACCGGAGAGATCTCGTCCATCGGACGCGACTTAATCTCATCCAACGGTTCTAATCTATTCTCTTCTATTCCTCTTTATTTATTTCGATCCAATGGATGCAACTTGATCTAATCCCATGGATACAAGCTGATCTCATCCATTAACTCATCCTACGGTCGAGAACTAATCTCATCCAACGGTCGAGATTAAATCTCATCCGACGGCTGAGAACTAATCTCATCCGTTTGATTGCATCCTTTTGAAGATGTCTTTAGGCTACAGTGGGGACCTCGAGGAGGTATTGGATCTGGCCTTCTGATGGGTTTCGGATCCCGTATTCAACCCCGAATACACACCTACATCCATCAACAACGATCCATTCCACTAGAGGATCATTGTTGCACTACCAATCCAATCCCCAAATTACGTTATGGGTTCCTTCTTATTATTTTATGCATTGCTCCCCGTGTTTAAGATATCGTATGTCCGTCAATTATCTGAGTTCACTGACAACTCAATAATCGACATCTAAGACCTTGAATAGTACCACTCAACCTTATTGTCAGCCGGACTAAGTCCACTTGCAAGATTTGACTTGACAATCCTTATGAGCTCTCCAAGGGGACATCATCAGCCCTACTGGGACACGGATTCCTTCTATAATTAATGGCACACCGTATAAATAGTAACATCACCCAACTTACCGAGAATATTTGATCTGACGGAAAGATCTCACCCTTTGGTAAATCAAAGTAATAATTACTAAGTATAGGTGCCCATTTATTACATCGGGATTAAGAGTACATAATTATAATAACAGAGGTCTTGTTCAATTTGCGAGTCAGTGTAAATCGAACAACCTCAATGGTCTTACTCAATACACACAAAGTGCACTAGTGTAATTCTACAGTCAAGACAGACAGTCACCGAATTACACTACAACCGTTCCCGATGGTTTGTCCAAAGCCATCTTGGTTGTGAGCCTTAGTTTATAATTCACAAGGGACCGATAATCATGGTCTTCTGTGTCTCACAGACACCAAGTTATCTACAATGTAAATTAAGAGGACTTTATTGCAAAATACATTATTGCAATCATTTGACCAAAACATGATACTTTATTTCATAAATGTTTATATACAAAAGAGCTAGTCTTTTTAGTATACATCCTAACAGGGCGTTGAAGAAAAGAAAAAGAAAAGAAGAGGAAGGGTTTGTATCAAGGAATGAAACCTCATGAGTTTAGACTAGAATTGCTTCATGGATTTGAAAAACACACTGAAGCAAATGGAGTACAAGAGAAAGAAATCAGAAAAAGGGCAAGGGATCATTGATTAGCATTTAACTATACTCATGTTTACCACTTGCATTTATTCTCTTTTCTTGAATTCTTTTCTCTTGAAAGTTCACTTCTAAATTCCTATTTCATTTATCTCAGTTCATGATCTCTTTATGTCTTCATTAAGCCCAATAGATGTGGATTCCAAATTAAGAATGGTAGTGGAGAGTAGAAAGCAAGCAAGCCTATAGTAATGCATGAAACTTAAGTTGCTTGAGTGAGCTCCATTTCTTTTTGATCATGAATTAGAATTTAGAATGAGAGCCACTGATTTTATTCACTGAAAACAACCTCGAGAGATTTAGTGTGATGCATTTACCTCAATTAATCATGAATACTTTGTTGACTGAGTTAGGGTTTTAGTTAGGGTTTTAGGTATTTTTAATCGATTTATTTTTAGGCTTTTACATGAAAATAAATTATGAAATGAATCGATTCATTCGTATTTGTCCTATATTGCATAATCTGAGGCTTGATTATAATTTTCCTGATTTAATGGCAAATTTTGCATTAATTTGGTTTTAATTGATTTTAGGGCTCAAATCGGACTCAACTCGAGCTCAACCGTGGTCAAATCGAGCCAATTTGCCCAAATTAATCAAGCCAACATGGAGGACATGACCTAGATCAAGTTTGATCAAAATTCCTGAATTTTTTGGAAGCCCTAGACTGCCCTAGAGCCTAGATCAAGTTTTGACCGTTGGATTCAAAATCAAGGGCTCAGATTATCAGATTAATCAAAGGTATTAAAGCCGAACTTTGAGAAGTGAACAGTGGGCTGCGCCACCACTATTCATCGTCCCGCGAGAAGCCATCCTCTGTTCAATAGCGTAACTCACGGCCAGCCCCCTTCCACCCAATTCGATTCCTTCGTGCTGCTAGATCCTCGAGGAAGCTAGGACCGCTGAGTTGGACGGAAATAGGCTGCTGGAAGCTAGCGATGGCGAGGGTTTCTCCGCCGCTGGATTCCCCTGTTCGCTGCAATCCCGGCGAGCTACGACATCTTCAGCAACCGAAATTGGAAGAGGGGTTCTCTGAAGGTTTCGGAGCAAGCTTGAGGGGTCATAGACTTCACCGGCGCGAAGGAGAGGTGTACCATTCCAGTTCGCAACACTGAACGCGACTCGAACGCCGGCTGCTGTTGAACTGACGAGGGTTTCTTCGGGTTTTCAGAACCGTGGACGCGAGCAAACAGTCCGACGATTGTGTTTAAGCTTCTAAAGGGATTTTCGAGGCCACATTGTGGATTCAACAGCGGTTTGACACCCCGCTGAGGAGATACGAAGGAGAAGAAGAGGGAGGATGCAGTTTGCAATTTCTGAATTTTGGTTTCTGATAGTTTTGCAGTTTCTGAATTTTGATTGTTCAATTGATCCCATTCTCGAATTCCTGCTACTTAGTTAATCTTTAGCTAATGTTTATTGTCCTAATTTGTTTAAGAAGTTTCCTAAGCTTCGTTTTAAACTCTCTTGTGTTAGAATTGATCAACTGAAACTCTGATAATCTGAATTTTGGCACTGTTCCGTGCCATCTTCGATCCCCGTATCATTTTGTTAGGGATAAATTGGTTTAGGTACGGATGTTGATGATAGCTAATGGTAGAGGATAGTTTAAATGAATAATCAGCTTCACTTTGCTAAGGCATTAGGTTAGCTTCCCATCATTGAAGTTTTGTTTCATGTGCACTGTTCCGTGCAGGTATCTGTTTGTTGAAGTGTGATTGGGTGAACCTTGGTTCAGCTGTTGTCAAGGGAATTTGGGGAGTTGCATTGCAATTAGATTCATCACTTTGAACTTCAATTTGTTGCATAAGTTTGGTTTATGTATTATCCTGGTTTTACTTTCTCTGAATTGCATTCACTGTTCAGCTCTACTTCATTGCCTTGATTATTCTTAGAGTTTTGCATTAGGGTTTCGCGATCATTGGTTTCGATTCCTAAATCCCTACAATCGGTTTTACTTCTTGAAATTGATTTGAATTGCATCCTTTAGTTTGTTTTACACATGGGTTCAATAGTTTCATTTTTAGGATAGGGAATTGCATTTTTCATTTATTTACTGATTTTAATTTGCATTTTCAGTTTTATTTCATTCCAAAGCCACCAAACCCCCATTTACATTAGAAAACCCCAAAAATACGACACCCAAGCTCAATTTAAGCAATTATCTACTAGTCCTTGGAAAAATACGACTCGAGGCCCCTATACTTGCTTGCTTGTATTTATCGTGGGTTTTCGATAAATTTATAAATTCTAATTTGCAACCCTATTCGTGACATATCCAATCTAGGGTCATCACATACCATGCAACACAACATGAACATACAAACAACCCTTTCCTCTCCTCTCCCCCTTTAATAATTGAGTCACTATGCATTGTTGCATCTTCAAGCTAAGAAATCTTTTATCCAAGTAAGAACATGGTATGTTCTGCTTCTTATCTTTGTGATCGATCGCACAAAGGCATTTGGAAAAGGGGAGTTTATGCAAGCCAAAGTTTAAGATATTTGTCCTATTCTTGAATTACTAGACAAGCACTAGCTTTTATTCATGATTAAGATCTAGTCGACTGGCCATTTATTGTCTTGATTAACTCTTTTGTGCCAAAGCTGGGAGACAATGGGTGTGTCGACATCTTGTGGAGAGATAAAACAAGGAACTTCGAGACATGACCATGGGGGGCAAAGTGGCCAATGATATATCCTGCTCTACCAGGAATGAGGATGAAGAGCTTGAAAGTGCAGTGTTTTCAAACAAGACAAGCTGAACTTTGGCAATCAAAGGTCCACCACATGACTATTATAGATTGCATGCATCTTCCTAACTCTAAAAAAGCCCCACCACATGACCAATCTGCGCACATAAATTGGCAATCAAAGCACTTGCAATTCATGTTCTGCAAGTTAGAACTATTTATGGGTGTAAAAAAAGCATTTCTACACTTTATTTCCTTCAGCCGTTTCTAATAGTTATGTTGACAGCATACAAACTAGTAGGATGAAGGAGTAGCATGCAAATAGAGAACTTGCAAGAGAATAAACAAACAAATGTTGAATGACACAAGGAAAGAGATTTAGAATGAGGCTAATAGGTAATTCACTGTAAATCATTAACTTCTATTTTAAAATATAAAACAGAAAAACCAACAAAAAAGTCTTGAGCAGCAGTTTATCAGGTTCTTTAAGGAAAGAAACTGAAAAATAAGATCTGTACAGAGGGTTTACCAGGTCTCGGGACGAGATTCAGGTCAGACCCGGATCAGACTCGAGCTCATGCTGACGTCATCATGGATATCTGCTGTAACAACAAGGTTTACCCAATGCCATGATTAATGTTTATGATGATAGATTCAATGTCTTTAGGCCATGTTTAAGTTATGTCATAGTAAAGAATAGAGTAGTCATTGGGTATAGATATGTATCTGAACTATGAAGATAGGGTTAATGGTTGTCGGAGACCTAATTAAGGTTTAAACGTTGATGCATGGTTAGGTTTCGACCAAGATATGTTATGTATGATAAATGTTAAATGTTTAAGAACGATGATATTATAAACTCATGAATGTATGTATACATGATTAATAATGGAATGTTCAAGAACATTCCCTATGAAAAGAAAAGGAATCATGTAGACTATATGAGTTATAATGTATATGATTAATGGAATGTTTAAGGAACATTCACTATGAAAAGAAATGAATGCATGTATACATGATTAATGATTAATGGAATGTTTGAGGAACATTCACTATGAAAAGAAATGAATGCATGTATACATGATTAATGACTAATGAAATGTTTAAAGAACATACACTATGAAAAGAAAAGTATGCATGTATATTATATTATTTTAATGCATGGCTTGTACGGGACCCTGAAGGACGTAAGTGAAGGGGATCCAAGGGATGGGCACCTTAAGAACGCCCCTAGGTTGAAGGACATTAGAGAAGACCTAGTATGCAGGTAGGTCGAGACTAGCTATCTCGTACTTACTTGAAGGAATGCGCGCAAATGATGAATGAAAGGGTACAAGCCAGGGGACGCCCAAAATGATGATGAAATGTTTATGTTAAAATATATTATGTTCAATGTTTTCAAAATGTATCAAATACATGATTAAATGAAATATGAAATGATGATCATATGTTAAAGATGAGATAATATATGTTTGATTACGAAATGCTAAGAAAAGTTCATGATTAACATACTTGATTTAAGGTTAAGATTTAATCAAGTATATGCTTTATGTAGTGTTAATATGAATGCATGTTTTATATGCTTTCATTATGCTATAATTATTCATGCTTATATGACGATTGGATTTTGTGAGTAGGAAAGGAGCTTACTAAGCATTCGTGCTTATAGACTTACTTTCTTATGTTGCAGATTCAATTAAAAGTTTACTAAGGGAACGGGAAGCAGCAGGAAGGGCTAATGATGATGTGTGTGGTAGTGACTTAGCAGGACGATCTCATTACTTTCTATATTCTAAATCTATACTTGCATGTGTATGTAAATGATGTTAAAGAAGGTTAAGTTAAGTTCCCTGTTGAATGGAATTAAAATACCCTGACATGCATAATTTAGGTTGGAATTAGGAAGGTTTATAGTAAAGTTTTCTATTGCATATGAATACAACAATGTATGTACAAAAGTTTTAAGTTCCGCTGCAATGCTCTTGATTCATATGCATGAATGAATGAATGAATGAAAGAAAAGAAAAATGTAGCGTCCGTCTAGGCCACGTAAGGGCGGGCGTTACACCAAACAAATTCCAATGAACTCTCCACACTTATTGTGCTAGGATAGTAATTAATTTCACGGTCCCTGTGGATTCGATATCTTTTATTACTTGATGACATTCCGTATACTTGTGGAACACGCATTAATATATAACCATTTCTTACACTTTATTTGCACATCATTATGCTTTTCATGCTGTATTTTATGTATGTTACACTCTTATCTGTGTATTTGGCATCGTATTCTTTATTTCCTAGGTCGGAGGACTGCTTGTGTGTTTGTGTGTTTCAGGACGGAAAACGAAGCTAAAAAAGCGATATGGAGCATACATTGAAGATAAGGCAAGACAGAGCCATGCCTCATAGGCACGGCCGTGTCTATCACCTCCAGAGGCCGTGCCTACATAGCACGGGCGTGCCTTCAACAAGCCTCGGCCGTGTGACGGGGGCGTGCCTGGCCGAATTTCAGGGCATTTCTTGAGGGCTTATAAATAGACCCCCTTAAGAGCCCTAGAAAGAGGGGGAGATCTTGGAGAGCCACCGGAGCGTGCTAGAGCCACCGACGCCTCATTCCGGAGCCAGATTCGACGATCCGTTCATCCGCTTGGACACTCCATCGCATCTACATCCACCTTCGCGGAGATTGCAGTCCGGAGAAGAAGAACTTCATTGATAAGTCTTATTTCCTGATTTCTCTAGATTTCTTGGAATATGATGTATTGTTTTCACTCTACTTTGCATTGTAACCTCCCTGATATGGAGTAGTCCTCCAGATTCTAGGATGTAGGAAGAATCGCGGTTATTGGATGATTGTAAACTTGGGATTTGTTAATCTACCATGTTCTATGATATTAATGTGCAATTGCTTTGTGAATTTATGCTCTATGTTTGTTTGATGATATGCTTGTGAATAGTATGAATCCATGAGGGTAGAGATTATTCAGAGTTTGAGGAATTCTTAGGATCGTATACCCGGGACGCCTCGTGACAGGAGGAGAGTCTTAACCGGACCTTCCGAGGGATTGCTTAAGCTATGGATAATGTTTATGAGGGATAACTAACGGTTGTTTAGTGTTGGGGAGAGGTCTCTAAAAGGGATACCCTGTGACAGGGGGTAGGAATCTAGTAGTATTCTGAGACGCCTGCGTGACACAGGAGAATCTTGAACCAGGCTATCTAGAATCATCTCAACCCAACCTAAGTAACATTAGAACACCATTGATTTATTCCGAGGAAGCCTGACGAGGTCTAATTGGATAATTTGGTTAGAATCCCTACAATTGTGTAATGATTGAGGAATGATAGAGGATCCAAGTCAATCAATCAATACCCCGAGGAATCCGAAGTCCTAGAGTCATTTTCCACACATTGTCACAGTCGAACTCTATCTTCGAATTAAGGTTTAGGAACTATAGAACACTTTTTCTCCCCCACACCAAACCAATTCCAATGAACTCTCCACTCGTATTGTGCTAGGATAGTAATTAATTCCACGGTCCCTGTGGATTCGATATCTTTTATGAAGGGGCGGTGGAAGAGGAAGAAAAAGAAAAAAGAAGGAAGAAGAAGAAGGGGCGGCGGCAAGATGAGGGAAGGGAGATCTCTTCTCTTCTTCTTGTTGTTGTGTTTGTGCCGCCCACCCCTTTGCCCTCTTTTATAGCCTCACGCCCAAGACCAAGCACCCTTTTCCAATTCAAAATATTTTTTAATTTTGATTGATTCTTTAGAACCAATTCTAAATTATAAAAATATCTCAAATCTAGGCCTTTGGATTAGCTTGCTTGGTTTCTAGCCATCGGATCTTTTTGATTTGGTTTTTCCTTTTATATTAAAAAAATGAAATCAACCTTATCCATTTTATTAATTGGCCGGCCATTATAAATTAATTCTAATTTGGAATAATTTTTATAACCAATTCCAAATTCCAGAATTATTTAAATCTCAGCCAATTAAATAGATTGCAACCGTCGGATCTTTTTAATTCGGTTTTTCCTTTTAAAAAAAACCAAATCAATCTTATCCACATCTAAAGTGGCCGGCCACTTTATGGATAGGATTGGTTTAATCCTTGAACCAATTTTATATTAAATTAGAAAATAAAACCGAACCGAAGAGATCTCATCCGTCGGATGCAACTTAATCTCATCTAACGGTTCTAATATAATCTTCTTTAATATAACTTAATTGATTCGATCCAACGGCCCTGATCTAATCCCTTGGGCGTGTGGTTCAATGAACCAACTCTGGTTCACCTCGTGAACCGGTTCTTCCTTCCAAAGAGAATTAAAACCGAACCGGAGAGATCTCGTCCATCGGACGCGACTTAATCTCATCCAACGGTTCTAATCTATTCTCTTCTATTCCTCTTTATTTATTTCGATCCAATGGATGCAACTTGATCTAATCCCACGGATACAAGCTGATCTCATCCATTAACTCATCCTACGGTCGAGAACTAATCTCATCCAACGGTCGAGATTAAATCTCATCCGACGGCTGAGAACTAATCTCATCCGTTTGATTGCATCCTTTTGAAGATGTCTTTAGGCTACAGTGGGGACCTCGAGGAGGTATTGGATCTGGCCTTCTGATGGGTTTCGGATCCCGTATTCAACCCCGAATACACACCTACATCCATCAACAACGATCCATTCCACTAGAGGATCATTGTTGCACTACCAATCCAATCCCCAAATTACGTTATGGGTTCCTTCTTATTATTTTATGCATTGCTCCCCGTGTTTAAGATATCGTATGTCCGTCAATTATCTGAGTTCACTGACAACTCAATAATCGACATCTAAGACCTTGAATAGTACCACTCAACCTTATTGTCAGCCGGACCAAGTCCACTTGCAAGATTTGACTTGACAATCCTTATGAGCTCTCCAAGGGGACATCATCAGCCCTACTGGGACACGGATTCCTTCTATAATTAATGGCACACCGTATAGATAGTAACATCACCCAACTTACCGAGAATATTTGATCTGACGGAAAGATCTCACCCTTTGGTAAATCAAAGCAATAATTACTAAGTATAGGTGCCCATTTATTACATCGGGATTAAGAGTGCATAATTATAATAACAGAGGTCTTGTTCAATTTGCGAGTCAGTGTAAATCGAACAACCTCAATGGTCCTACTCAATACACACAAAGTGCACTAGTGTAATTCTACAGTCAAGACAGACAGTCACCGAATTACACTACAACCGTTCCCGATGGTTTGTCCAAAGTCATCTTGGTTGTGAGCCTTAGTTTATAATTCACAAGGGACCGATAATCATGGTCTTCTGTGTCTCACAGACACCAAGTTATCTACAATGTAAATTAAGAGGACTTTATTGCAAAATATACTATTGCAATCATTTGACCAAAACATGATACTTTATTTCATAAATGTTTATATACAAAAGAGCAAGTCTTTTCAGTATACATCCTAACATTCACACCTACACATGGTCGTGTCTCCCAGACATGGTCGTGCCTCCCTATCAGTGAAGCGGCTTCACATAGCCATGCCTCCCAGGCACGGCCGTGTGACGGGGGCATGCTGGGGTGTGCTTGGACTTTATAAATACATCCTTATGTACCTTTTGGAGGCTATCTTGGGTCATTCTCCAAAATCCTAGGTCTTGGCTAGGGGGAAGGTGCCTCCCCACTCTTGGGGAGACCCTAAACACTTCATCTCCTCCGATCCATCCTACACCGAAGCGAGAAGATCTTCAACGGATGCCCATGCTTCAAAGATAAGTCTTTCCCTCTTTTGTGGATGACGTTTTTCATGTATTCTTGTTATAATCTTCTTGTAATAGAGTAGATCGTTGAGTTTAGGATGTAGGATGAACATCTATATGATGATGGTGATGTATAAACTAGTTTATGTCATTTTTCCTATTCAATAATGTAATATACGTGAAAAAAAGGGGTTTCAGTATTGAATCAAATCGAACCAACTTGGTTTGGTTCGTTATGGAAGAGATTTTGATAAAATAAAATGGATGAAAAGATTCGTCTTGCGAAGATGAATCCAACAAAATTGATTTGAGTCAAATCCGATGTCGTTTGATTAGTAAACCAAGCGAACCAAGATTAAATCCGATTTGCTATAATAACCGGTTCAATCGTTATAATAAATCCTAGGTTTTTTGTTGGTTTAGCCTAGTAAACCTAGTTTAATGGCGCCGATTAAAAGTAAATCGGCTTGGGTTACTGTAGCGGTTTTCTCCTCCGATTGCCTGCGCTGCGATTCTCCTTCCTCTGCCCCGATTCTTCCTCCTTCTCCAGCCACCGCGACGCCCTCTCCTCTCCTCTTCCCCTTCACTTTTTCGCCGTCGTTGGCTGTGGTCTGCCGTCGCACCTCCCTCGCCGCCGCGTGGACAAGACGTTGCCTCGCCGCCGCCGCGCCTCGCCTCGCCTGTGACCACCTTTGTTCGACGCAGTCGCCATTCTTCTAGAAGCAGAGACACCCGACCACCGCCTTCGCCGCTCGCCATGTGGAGAAGACCAGCATCGTCGCCACCTCTGCCGGGTGATTGCCGCGACACCGCCTCCTTCACAATCCTCTGCCAGCTGCATCGCTGATCGAGGGAGAAGGAAGCCGGATTCCACCGCTACCCTTTCTTGCTATCGAAAAAGAGAGCTTGCTGTCGAAATTTAGTTGGAGTCTAGGGAGATCACTGAGGTAAGTTTCCTTGTTGAATCCAGTTAGGGCTTCTTATTACCGTGATTGATTTAGGGTTGCTTTAAGATTTAGAGACTTTGAATTTAATGGGAGGTGGGTTCTGATAGGTTAGGTTGAAACCAATGGATTAAGAAAGGATTGGTTGGCATGAATTTAATTGAACTTGTTTTAGAATTTGAACTGGTTGATCAAAATGTAGATTAGTTCTAAATTGTGGAAATTGATCTGTTCTTGAATGGTTGAGTCCGGTCAAACATGAGTTTGATCAGGATTCTTGAGAAAGGATTAGGGTTAATTAAGATTGGTTATGGTTAGTCAATTCAATGTTGACCAGTAACCTATTTATCCATGTAATTAGGGATTGGTTTAGAATCTAATTTTAATTTAAAACAAGAATTTGATTAGTGCGTGAATCTCTTAGTTTGATGGATCTATTCTAGATCAGAAATGGTTAGAATTGTTTGGTGGATTGAATAAACATGGGTTGAGGGTAGATCAATAAATTGGCTAATATAACTAATTAGTTATTGGATAAGTGGTATTATTTGGATCCAATTGGATTCTAGTGTCGAGCAAACCATGGTTGGATTAGTTTAACTTGGATGGGATTAAAGAAATCTTGATATCGGCTAAGGTGTTATTTGATAGAAATATATATATATATATATATATATCATTGTATTTAGGAAATTTATTTATTCTAACTACAGGACATTGAACTGGAATTCTGGATGGAGGTCTTCCTTGCTGATACGGACTACATTCGGAAGGCGGGTATCTCGACTCATCTTTTTAGATATGTTGTTTGATATGTATAGTATCGCTATAGCTAGTAATAATTATATGCTTTTATGCTCTGGTATAGTAATACTTGTTTCATGTATATATCAGGTGGTATGTCTTTTTTCTGCTACTTGTTTACTTGTCTTATGATAGATATGCAGTAATTTCTTTATTTTGCTATACTGTTCCTTACTGAGCATAGACTGGTAGTTATTATATGCATTAGTGTAATGCACCATCTCTTCATGATTGCATATTAGCGACCATCGGCTCCTTTATAGTCTGAGCCCGTCGCTACAGGATTGCATACTAGCGATCATCGGCTCCTTTATAGTCTGAGCCTGTCACTTCAGGATTTCATACTAACGATCACCGGCTCCTTTATAGTCTGAGCCCGTCGCTACAGGATTGCATACTAGTGATCATCGGCTCCTTTGTAGTCTGAGCCCGTCGTTAGTTACATGATCTGTATACATTGCCACTCATGGGTTAGTGGTACATCAAGAGGCCTGATGCATTGGTTAGGCGACCTCGCACTCTGTTGCAGGGGTCATGCCGTGAGGTTAGGATATATATATGATTCTGGTATGTACAACATTTTCAGTAGTTCAGTTATGCATTTCTTACTATACAGGTATGGTTATTACTGCTAGTTAGCTTATTGTACATATCTGTTAGATATCCGCTGAGTTCCTTGAACTCACTTCGTTGATTTCCTTCTTTTCAGGTTGACGTCGGTCTGGAGAGCCGCTCTGCTAGTCCCCTGTCAAGATGACCTCGACCATTTTATTTTGCTATATTTTCCACATGATGTTTCCGAACTTGTTCTTTTGTGGATTTTTCGCATACGTGTTTTAGTTATGGTGCATGTTATATTGATTAGTTGTAGACCTTATTCTCATAATTTAGTAAGTGTTATCTTTGATATATGCATGTGTAGGAGGTGTAAGTGGCTGTGTGGGTCACCTTTACTTGTGTTACTTGTATATCTTCATACTTGTAGTATGGATAGGCCGTGTGGGCCTTATATTCATGTTTGTATTCAGGGAATTGTCATGGGTACTGGGAAGATGATGTTGAAATTTTTCAGACAGTCGTCTCCCGGGGCGTAACAAATAAAGTGTTTACATTTGTTTAATGTATTATGTGCCTTGAATGTGTTTGATGAAATATTTGTGTGAGCGCATATGAATGATTATGAGGGGTAGATTACTGTGTAGGGAGATCCTAGGATCGTATGCCCGGGGCGCCTCGTGATAGGAGGAATACCTTTAACTGGACTTTTCGAAATGATTCCTACATAGTAGTAAACCCCCATAAGGGATATTTAATGGTTGGTGGCCACTAGGACAAGGTCCTTAGTAGGGTACTCGGTGACAGAGGGTATGGCGTTGGATCGTATGACCGGGGCGCCTCGTGACAAGAGGAATGCCTTTAACCGAACTTTCTGGCATCACCTTTACTAGAGGGCTACCACATAGGACTTCAAGGTCAAATGCCAACAAAGCCTGACGAGGTCGAGTTGGTATTTTGGTTAGAATCTCTACAAGGTGGTAGACATTGAGAGTAAGGGAACAAATATGAATCAGGGACTTCACCTAGCATTGATATGAATCTGAAATCCTAGACTTATCCATCTCATCCATAAACCCCAAGCCAATCTCTCTCTTTCTCTACCATACACAACCAACATCCTCAACTAATCTGTTTCCTTAAGAGTCTAGATAACTATTTCAGTGACATCACTATAGCTAATACACAGTCCCTGTGGTTCGATATCTTTTTGTTACTTGACGACAACCGTATACTTGTGGATGCACATCAATTCACTTATGAGAAATCTATATTTCTCAAAAATTTGGCGTACCCTACTAGATCTATGAAGTGGCGATGTATCCAATAGGTTTAGCCATTATCTCATCCTTGTGAGCAACAGACTATAGGTCTTGATTAAGCATCTCTTCTGTGTTTATTAGAGTTTCTTGAACTCTCTTAGCTTAACATCACTCCTACTATTTTATTGTTTCTCTAGAAATATAGTATACTTTAAAATAAACATCTTTTGTTCTAAGGGATGATAGAATTGGTAACATCTAGTTTCCTTAGAGTAATCAATAAGTAGACACTTATCAGATTTAGCATCTATTTTGTCTGATACAATCCTTTTTATATAAGCAGGAAAATCTCATATATTAAAAAAAGATTAATGAGATTTTTTACCATTCCATATCTTATATAAAGTAGTAGAAATTGTCTTAGTCAGGACTCTATTTAGCAAATAAATAGTTATATCAAGTCATAACCTCAAAAGGATTTGGGAAGACTTGTATGATTCATCATTGACCTAACCATGCTCAATAAAGTTTGGTTTCACCTTTCTTACACCCTATTGTGTTGTAGTGTGTAATGTGGAGTCCATTTAGATAATATTCCATTGTTCTTGAGATAATCTTAAAACTCTTAGCTTAGGTATTTGATGAGCGTAAGTTATATATATATATATATATATATATATATATATATATATATATATATATATATATATATATATATATATATATATATATATATATATATATATATATATATATATATATATATAGTCATGTTAACGCTCATCTACTTGTAATTCATTGCATATGATCTACTTTGTCACACCTTATTCTTTTATAATTGCATATTTCTACTCTTTTGCTTGGAAATCTATTTTTCGTATATTTTGATTGACAGGATGTGATTTAGAGCCAAAACGATGCATTATTGATGGTGGAGCAAAAAGTAGAGAAAAGAGACTCACACTGGCCGTGCTCGTCATCACGGGCGAGTCTCTTATGCAGCAAACACGAAGAAATGGAGAAAAAGGAGCAATAGAGCAGAACACGATCGTGCCTGTCAGGCACGACCGTGCCTCACTTTCCCAGGCTTAGACATGACCATGTAACACTAGGAGACACGGCCATGTCCCTCCAACAGAGAAGTACCTCCCCTGGCCTTGCCCTCAGGCATGGTCGTGCCTCCTTCCAGCAAGCCAACTGCCCACGACCGTGCCCACCAAGCACGGCCGTGCCTGATTTCTAGAGGAGCGGCTGTTCCCGGCCGTGCCCACAAGGCACGACCGTGCCTTCATTCTGCAAGCCAACAGAGAAGCATCAGCCCACGGCCGTGCCCTCCAGGCACGGCTGTGCCTCTACCTGAGCTGTATCAACAGAAGGCCGACTACACATGGCCGTGCCAGCCAGGCACGGCCGTGTCTCCGAGCACAGAAAAGCACCTGTGTATGACCATGCCTATCAGGCACGGTCGTGCCTGCCTCCATGCCACAACATGTCATGGTCATGCCTTATAGGCACGACCGTGTACCATCTCCAAGGAGCCACAGCCCCTAGCCGTGCCTACCAGGCACGGCAGTATGACGGGGGCGTGCTAGGGGCGTGCCTGGTCCCTATAAATACATCTTTTGCACCTTTTGAATATATCTTGGGACATTCTCCAAACCCTATGTCTTGGCTTGGGGGAAGGTGCCTCCCCACTCTTGGGGAGGCCCTAAACACTTCATCTCCACCAATCCATCCTACACCAGAGTGAGAAGATCTTCAATGAATGCCCACGCTTCAAAGATAAGTCTTCCCCTCTTTTGTGGATGACGTTTTTCTTGCATACTTGTTGTAATCTTCTTGTAATGGAGTAGATCTTTAAGTTTAGGATCTAAAATAAACAACTTTGTAATGATGGTGATATATGAACTAGTTTATGACATTTTCCCTATTCAATGAAGTATTTACATTTGTTTCATGTGTTGAATGCCTTGAATGTGTTTGATGAAATATTTGTGTGAGCATATATGCATGATTAAGTGGAGTAGATTACTGTGTAGGGGAATCTTAGGATCGTATACCCGGAGTGCCCGGTGACAGCCGGAGAGCTATAACCGGACTTTCCAAAGTAACATTTACATGGTGGTAAACTCCCTTAGGGGATAGCTAATGGCTATTGATGACTAGGAATGGATTCCTTGATTGGGTGCTTGGTGACAAAGAGTAATACACTAGTAGTATGCTAGAGTGCCCGGTGACAGCGGGAGAGCTATAACCAGGCTATCTGGTGTCGTCCTGAACTAGTAATCGTAGCGTTAGAGTAGCATGATTCAGTTCCAACAAAGCCTGACGAGGTCGAGTTGGTATCTTGGTTAGAATCCCCACAAGGTGGTAAACATTGAGAGTAAGGGAATAAACATGAATTAAGGATGTCACCTAGCATGAATGTGAAACCAAAGTTCTAAACTTATCCATCTCATCCATAAATGTCCAAGCCAATCTCTCTCTTTCTCTACCATACACAACCAACATCCTCAACCAATCCGTTTCCTCAAGAGTCTAGATAACTATCTCTATGATATCACTATATCTAATACACAGTCCCTGTGGTTCGATATCTTTTTATTACTTGATGACAATCGTATACTTGTGGTTCCCATCAGTATTCACCACCTCGATTCGATCAAAGTATTTTAATAGTTTTTCCAAGTTATTTCTCTACTTCATATCTAAAATTCTTTGAATTTTTCAAAGGCTTCAGACTTGTATCTCAATAGATCCACAAACTCAAATCCGTGAGTGATCATTGATGAAGGTGATGAAGTAGCTATAACCTCCTCGTGCATAAGTTAGCATGAGCCCACATACGTCGATATGTATAAAGCCCAATGTGTCATTCTCTCATTCACCTTTTCTCTTAAAAGGTAACTTAGTCATTTTGCCTTTTAATACACTACAAAAAAATAGGTTTTTAGGGATGAATTTTTACAACGAATTCTTTTCGTCGTAAATTTGCAACAGATTTTGCAACGAATTCATTTTCATCATTGATTAGCAACGAAATTTACGGTGAATAAAGATTTATTGCTAATTTAGCAACATATTAATTTTGTCGTTAATTTTGTTGCAAAAATAAAATTTGTTGCAAAATTTATCGCCAATTTACGACGAAAATAATATTCATCGCCATCAAACCGCAACATGATCTTCAAATTTGGCGACGAATGCGCTGTTCATCGCTGAATCAATGACGAACACGCTGTTCATCACCGAATTAGCGACGAACATAGTTTTTCGTCGCCAAAATTGGTGACGAACAGTCATCGCTGATTCAGCGACGAACACTCTGTTCGTCGCCAATTCGGCGACAAACAGTGTGTTCGTCGCTGAATTTGGCGACAAACTTTCTGTTCGTCGCCAAATCCTTAATGACCTAAATCACAAATCCTTTCCTCTTTACGCGAACAGACGCCTCTCCGCCTCCTTCTTTACGCAAAAAACGCCCCCTTTCCTCAACAACGCCAGCCAGCAGCCTCTTTCTCGCCAGTTTCTCGCTTTTGCCGATCGGGATCTTGCCGAATCTTAGTAAGCTTCCTCCTTCCTCCTTTTTCCTTCCTCGTGGGTGTGTTTTTCGCCGCCAGACCGCTGCAGGGGTCAGTGGCCGCCGCCGGCCGACCGCGGAGAGCGGAGAGCGCTGTCGGCGAGGACGAGGATACCGGAGCTCAGATCACCCCTATCATCATTCTCTCGGAGGTCGTCGTCACCACCTGCAAGGACGGTTGGGTACTTGGGTTGGGTGTTCCATGGCGGAGGTGGACTACTTCAACGGCCTTCGTGATTCATGTACCGCCGCGATGGGCCCCATCGGTTGCTTTCGAGGCAAATAGGATGAACTTCAGCGCTGGGAAAGCAGATAAAGAAAAATGGAAGATGGAGGCCTCTTCTATGGTCGCTTCTTCTACTGCTACTTTGCTGTAGTCCGTTGCCCGTGTCTGAGACACTTTGAGGGCGTCTAAAGAGACGAACGATGATGGTGGTTCCAAGTCGGAGCGATTTGACACAGGAGGCGGCGACGGAGAAAGCCGTCGCGGCGATCGGATGTGGGTACGATCTATGCTCCGACTTCTCCTTCTCCTACGTGAAGCCCGGTCTGGATGGCTCCCGCTTGATCGAACTGGACCAAACCCTCGTTCAAGATCTCTTTATGCCGGGCGGTGTCATCATCCCCAATGTTCCCAAGGCCATTAAGTGCAATAGAGGGGGGAGGACGAGGTACCAGAGCGATGTCATCTCGTTTAACCAGGTTCTCAATTCACAACTCTTTATTACTCCTTTTTGGTATTTCCATTCGTGTGATTATGTCTGAAATCTGTGTTTTTCTTCCTTGGCATGCCTAGCTAGATCGGTTTTTTTCCTGCACCAAATTTTATCATTACGGCGAATAAAGATGCTTCTTATCATCCGATTGTTCTGGGCTTGGCACTGATTTTTGGATTTTGATCAGATGGCAGAGCAATTCAACCAGATTCTTTCTACTCCTGGAAAAATTCCCTCTGGTTTGTTCAATTCCATGTTTGGTTTCAAAGGGTGCTGGCAGAAGGACGCATCAACTACCAAGAGTCTTGCCTTTGACGGCTGGTACATAACACTCTACAGTGTTGAGCTTGTGAGCTCTCATATTGTGTTGCTTGATAGAATCAAGCAGGAAGTTCCTTCCTCATGGGATCCTGCTGCACTGGCAGAGTAACTTCTGACGGTAAAACTAAATGCCTAAATGGTAATTCTTTCATCTTACATTTTCAAATATAATCAGACATCTGAAATTGTGTGTAACTTGCTATTACAGTTCTCTTCGCTAATCCTCTGTTTCTATCATGATCAACATTCGACAGTCTATTTGGGGTTGCTACAACTTTCAGGCAAAACTGTCTAAATTTTCATTTGTGAAATTCCATTTTCTAGGGCTGTCTGAAGCTCTGAGCTACATTTTTAGTTAAAATTAAGGATAGAGGAAATTCAATTTCATGTTTGATTTTTTGCTTTATCAACAATCAATCTTAGCATCAGCCTAGACAAGGAAAGATTAGAAAGTAGAATGACTAGCACAACATTTTGTCAAACGACTAGTGAAAGTTGATCTCAGCAAATTGTTTCCATTGTTTAGTATCCATAACATGAATATTTTTTATAAGAAAAGGAAAAAAAGAAAACAACATGCATCTTCGCTGCAATTACTTAGCGTCACAGACCAACTAGAAAACTCCTCGTTTTGTTTGTGGTTGTCTTCAGTTCCTATATTTCACTATAATCTTTAATAGGATTTGATTCGTTGCCATGAATCCAATTTTAGTCACTATCTTCATTCTTTCTAGTTCTTTCTATGATTTAATAGTCCACATCTATAAATCCTTTTTTTATTTTTTATTTCTTTTGCCTATGGCAACTCAGATGCATCTGACATTTTCTTGGGTTATTTTATATTTGGTTTTGCTGATATTTGTTTTAGCTTCACCAAGTGTTTAACAATTGCAGCTGTAGGGATCTATATGCGCAAAAAAATCGATTAAACCGCATATAACGCAGCGGAAAATAGGATCCCTCCAAAAGATCCATGCGAAAAATATACTCATTTAACGATTCTGCCTACTAGAATCGAGGTTACCTTTGATGCGAGCCATTCGCAATCCCGACAGTAACTCTTGTCTTCAAAGGTTCACGGATCTCAGCACGATCAGTGTGTTCGCGCCTCCACGGTATCCATACAAACACTGAGATAGAGAAGAACCAAA
>NC_133865.1:894542-945905 GCF_044706935.1 Curcuma longa | reverse complement strand
GCTCAGTTTTCTCTCCACCTTTTTGTGCTAGATCTAGTAAGTAATTCCACGATCCCTGTGGATCGATATTTTTATTACTTGACGACAACCCGTATACTTGCGGGGAGCGCATCACATTCCGTATACTTGCGGAACACGCATCAATATATAACCATTTCTTACACTTTATTTGCACATCTTTATGCTTTTCATGCTGTATTTTATGTATGTTACACCCTTATCTGTGTATTTGGCGTTGTATTCTTTATTTCCTAGGTCGGAGGACTGCTTGTGTGTTTGTGTGTTTCAGGACAGAAAACGAAGCTAAAAAGGCGATATGGAGCATACATTGAAGATAAGGCAAGACAGGGCCGTGCCTCATAGGCACGGCCGTGTCTATCACCTCATAGAGGGGCGTGCCTTCAACAAGCCTCGGCCGTGTGACGGGGGCGTGCCTGGCCGAATTTCAGGGCATTTCTTGAGGGCCTATAAATAGACCCCCTTAAGAGCCCTAGAAAGGGGGGAGATCTTGGAGAGCCACCGGAGCGTGCTAGAGCCACCGACGCCTCATTCCGGAGCCAGATTTGACGATCCGTTCATCCGCTTGGACACTCCATCGCATCTACATCCACCTTCGCGGAGATTGCAGTCCGGAGAAGAAGAACTTCATTGATAAGTCTTATTTCCTGATTTATCTAGATTTCTTGGAATAGGATGTATTGTTTTCACTCTACTTTGCATTGTAACCTCCCCGATATGTAGTAGTCCTCCAGATTCTAGGATGTAGGAAGAATCGCGGTTATTGGATGATTGTAAACTTGGGATTTGTTAATCTACCATGTTCTATGATATTATTGTGCAATTGCTTTGTGAATTTATGCTCTATGCTTGTTTGATGATATGCTTGTGAATAGTATGAATCCATGAGGGTAGAGATTATTCAGAGTTTGAGGAATTCTTAGGATCGTATACCCGGGATGCCTCGTGACAGGAGGAGAGTCTTAACCGGACCTTCCGAGGGATTGCTTAAGCTATGGATAATGTTTATGAGGGATAACTAACGGTTGTTTAGTGTTGGGGAGAGGTCTCTAAAAGGGATACCCTGTGACAGGGGGTAGGAATCTAGTAGTATTCTGGGACGCCTACGTGACACAGGAGAGTCTTGAACCAGGCTATCTAGAATCATCTCAACCCAACCTAAGTAATATTAGAACACCATTGATTTATTCCGAGGAAGCCTGACGAGGTCTAATTGGATAATTTGGTTAGAATCCCTACAATTGTGTAATGATTGAGGAATGACAGAGGATCCAAGTCAATCAATCAATACCCTGAGGAATCCGAAGTCCTAGAGTCGTTTTCCACACATTGTCACAGTCGAACTCTATCTTCGAATTAAGGTTTAGGAACTCTAGAACACTCCTTCTCCCCTACACCAAATCAATTCCAATGAACTCTCCACTCTTATTGTGCTAGGATAGTAATTAATTCCACGGTCCCTGTGGATTCGATATCTTTTATTACTTGACGACATTCCGTATACTTGCGGAACACGCATCAAGTTTTTGGCGCCGTTGCCGAGGTACGATATACTACCATATATAACTCATGATTTATTCATAATTAATAATTAATTATGAATAACCAACATAACTAAAAACTATTGGGTCACACTCACTACGAGTATATCTTAAAGACTTAAAAATAAGTTAGAGAATAAGATTCTCAAATAAAGAGAGATTAAGTCTGATTGAATCAGATAAATGACAAATATGAAAAGTATTTACTGCACTGGAAGCACTTATGTGTCACGCCTCATGCATGCAAGTTGGGCCTATTCATGCGACTTAGGCTTGGGTTTTTGTTCACGTCTCTTGTAGGTAAGTCAGGCCTACATATGTGATATAGGCTTGGGCTTGTCCCTGAAGCTTTAATGAAAAAGTATATAAATACCTCTCCATGGAACAAAAAAAAGATTTTTATTTTTCTCCTCTTGCTTTTGTTGCCACCACCCATCAAGAGGGTCTTCCCCCTCTTATGTCGCCTACAAGCCTTTCTCCCTCTTCTCTTCTTCCTCACTTGAATCGTCCTCGAAAGGAAGAACTCCTAGAGCTGTCGATTTTCCTCCTTGGAGTTGTCAACCTCTTTCTTCTTCGTGTTGTCTCCTTGATTTGGCTAGTACCAAACGGAGAGGTAACTTGTGGCTTGCAAAGTTATCTTGAAGATATCTCGACATGGATACTAATAGAGGCAAGTCTTATGAGGCTTGCTAGGTGATTTTTTTTCATCTAACATCATCGGAAAGGTATGACTTTTAAATAACTCTTTTTTTATCTACGTTTATATCTTGCATATGTATGATCTTATTTTTCAAGATGCATAAAATTTTTAAGAAAATTTATTTCACTTCCGCTGAGTGTTTTTCGAAAACATACGTTCGTATCTTGCAAAAAAAAAACCCAACAAGATCTTGGGATTTTAGGGCTAACTTTAGTTATTGAACCAATGCTCGATCGCTAAGTTAGCAACTGAACCAAAGTTCGATCGCTAAGTTAGCAATCGGAACAAAGTTCAGACACTACATATAGTTTGGGTTAAGTGTAGTGATCGAACCAAAGTTCAATCGCTGATTTAGCGACTGACTTATAGTTCAGTCTCTAAACAACAACTGAATCATAGTTCGGTCGCTATATCAGCAGTCGAACTTTGGTTCGATCGCTAAATCAATGACCAAACATTAGTTCGATCGCTAAATTAGCGACTAAACCAAAGTTTGATCGTTGATATAGTGACCAAATTATGGTTCGATCGCTAACTATAGTTTGGTCATCGGACTTTTGGGATTTAGGGTTAAATATAACAACCAAATTATAATTTGACCTCTAAATTAGATATCAATATAATATTTTGATCATTAATTTTGTGATCGAACTATATTATGATTGTTAATTTAGCAATTGAACCATATTTCAATCACTAAATAACGACCGCATTAATGTCCATCGTTATATACCAACCGAAATAATATTTCGATCACTAATTTAACGATTGAACTATGGTCTGTCATTAATTCTGTCACTATTTCAAGATATTCTTGCAGTGAAGGATGAAGAATATATAAAGGGAGCAAAGTGGATGTTTCCATTGTATTCTCCTTAAGCTTCTTCTTAATCTCATTCTCATTGTAGGTTCATATTATAAGAGAGATTTTTTCATATTCGGAAGGTATCCATGAAGGATAAAAATTGTGACTTTTCAAGAATGACTCATAGATGAGTTATAGATCATGGAGTAGAAATGAGAATTGGTATGCAATTCTTTATATATATTTTTATTTCATTGCTAATGATTTGTGTGGCCTTATTATAGTAAGAATAGTATAAATTGATAAATACATGTACAATAATTATTCCACCCCTCTTGATCATCCATCACACTAGCCTCGATGGTAACTAGTTAAAAATGTGGCTAGCCAAGAGGATGACTTTGCCCCATAAATTCTACATTAATCCTAAACTTATCGATATACCATTCATCATTTACTTTAATATAGAGTTCTCGTATTCAACAAAACTATTAGATTAAGATGAATAGAAAACTAACATTTGATAAATAATTACAAACTTAGTTTTAAAAAAATTTAAATAGTATCCTATGATCCTTGCTTACATATAATAATATCTCATATAATCATTGATATTTTGTGACCAACATTAAGGCACCAGTAAAATTTTAAGCACATAACCATTAGAAGTGACCATGAATCCTTGGCTTCATGGGACGAAAGGTTAAACTATATGGAGATTATGGTACATGCGACAATGGTCATATATACATCTCCACAGTGAGACATAATAATAGAACATGGAGTAATGTCACTAGATTTTGGTGTCGTACATTATATCTCCTGTGGATTATGAAGTGTTTCAATTTCTAAGAAGAACATGATAAGTGTGTGATTTATATGCCAATAATGTTGAGGTACTGTACATTCTTTATGTCATAAATCTGTATATATATATTTTGTGGATTATAAAGTGTTTCAATTTCCAAAGAACATGATAGACAGAGATGTTATTCCCCAAAAGCTGAAAGAAAAAAAAAAAAGAAAGAAGAAATTATAGGATAATATGGGCAATCATTTTCAAAGATGAGAAGTTGCATTCTCATACAAGGACATGACGATTCATTGTAGATGCAGACCATTTAAGTGGCCCTTAATTACTGGTCCAGACTGCATGGGACCCTGAAAAGATGAAAAAAAATATAAAATACATTTGCATTTAATCAAACAATTCAATCGAAGCCAATAATTCATCAAAGGACAATAAGAGAAACAACAGCATGTATTTAATAATACTCATGATAAGTAACAAACCACAAATATTTTCACAAAAAAACAAAGAATAAGAAACCATTTTTTGAAAACATCAAGAAACATAAGTTATCTATTCAATCTGAAGATCATATAAAAAAGCAAGCTTACTTAATATTATAAGCATGTTTAAAAGTAAAATGTGTGTCCATAAATAATTTAGATGAGTGATATAAATGTACGGAAGCAAAAAGGTAAATTACACTGTTGGCACAATAGTTTAATGTGGTTGAAAATACTAAGTTCCTACATTTATTTATAGTCTTGTTATAAAATAAAATCACTAAATCATTGCTTAAAATGAAGCAATAAAACAAGGTTCCCCAATCCAAGAATAAGATCTCACAAGGATGAGATCTCAACACAACGATAAGATTTTCACTCTAGGATGAAACCTCAACCAAATTAAACAAACAAAATTTCCAATCAACTCTCTATACAATAAGACAAATAATAGATCTAAAAAGGAAAAAATTACACTTCACAATGTATCCTATGTGAATTAAAATTACGCTACATCTGACTATCTGGGGTCACTTGATTTTTTTTTTATATACTTAGCAGTATTAGAGGAGTATTTTAGATGTTTTCATGGAAGTTCTTATGCCAAAAGCATCACCAAATGTATCCACTAGTTGATTGGCCGATAAAAAACTTTGGTCGCTTATGATTGTTGGAAGCCAATTAGTAAATTCTCGGTTGAATTATAAGGTTTTGGTGGCCTCAGCAAAGTTAGTAGCCTAAGTGTCATAGTTTAGTGATCTTACGTGCTATATTTTACAAGTTCTAGGTGCCACAATTATGATTAGGTGCACTAATTTGAGAGTATTAAGGTTTTCACCATAAAATAGATGTCATAGTTTAGTTATACCAAATGCCATAGTTTAGTATACAAAATGCTATAGTATAATAGCATTAGGTGTCATAGTTTAGTTTCAGTGTTCCACCAAAAGGGTAGTACCTATACATTAATCAATGGTATAAAGGCTTGAGTTAGTTTATCAGGTGTCACAGTATAGTATTAATCCCTGCCTTAGTTTACTTTAGATGCTTTAATTTTGTAGTAATAGATTCTGCAGTTTATAATGAAAGATACTACGCACAATGAAAGATACCATGACTCAGACTTACTGCAAAGTAGTCAAATCAGCATATACAATGCACATCCACAGTGGATTTACCAGTGGTGGGATCCAAGGAAAAAGCAGAGATCGGTTGTGGGTGACTGAGAGGTCAGTTCATCCCACCAGCTGGAATTGTTTGCTTGTGTGAAATGTCACCCACCTTGCAATAAATCAGAGCAGTTTCCGGTGGGTCTCACACTCTTCTCCTTTTATCATTCACTAATGCTTTTCATTTTTAAGGTTCCATCTTTCTCTATAAATGCCACTATCTTCTAAGCTTCAATTCCCTTTTCACCTTCTCCTTGCCTAGCTTCCCTAAGATTCTGCTGTTCTCATTCTTCATTGGCCTTCTTGTTTTTTTTTTTTTTCACTGCTCTAGAGTTCAAAATCTGCAGGGAAACGAAGCTGTTGTATAATTATGTGTTGATTCCATTTTCGGGAGAGATCACATGCAACATTTCTACCTCTTAATGTTTCTGATTCATGCAGCATACCCTAAGTGAAGTCCTTCTGTCCTGGTTTATGATAAAGTTCACCCTTCTGCGTATGAGTCATCTTGCTCAATCCTTCTCTGTAGTCTTTCTATACTGGTTCTATGTTTTTCACGATTTCTTGTGTTGAGAAGTGAGCGCTGGAGCCTTTTCCATCTTCGCAAAGATCTTGGCTTCTTCGTATTTTCGGCAACTAAGTAGCTAAGCTGTAACCTCACCAAATTTTAGTCGACAAACGCAACTTTTTTTTTCTCTCTGCTTGTTCTGATGGCTTCTCCTAGTGGAACTTCTTCCGGATCCAGCCTGCTGCACAACTCTGGTTCAGAAGAGGACTTGCAGGCTTTGCTGGAGCAGAAGAAGCGGAAGAGGATGATATCGAACCGCGAATCGGCGAGGCGATCGAGGATGCGCAAGCAGAAGCAGTTGGATGATCTGATGGCGCAGGTGAGCCAGTTGAGGAAGGAGAGCAGCCATGCGGTGTCCGTGCTGAACCTCATCGCGCAGCGCAGATCTGGCGTGGAGGCTGAGAATTCAGTGCTGAGAGCTCAGGCGATGGAGCTGAGCAACAGACTGCAGGCCCTCAATGAGATTCTTAATAATCTCGATAGCAGCAGCACAGCAGCAGCAGTAGTTTTCATCCACGCCATGGAGTTTTTCAGGCTCAGTTCACTGATAACCCCATCAGTTCATGGAACTTCAGTTGCATGAATCAACTCATCATGGCTTCAGAAGAAATCATGTTCCAGTGATGAAAGACGAAGTCAAATTTCTAGCTTTGGTAGTGCTTCTTGTTCAAGCTTCTATGTAATAATGGCCCCTAATATGTTTAAGCAATCGGGGAAGCTTGTTTGTAAAGGGCGATTAGGCTCCTGTTAATGGTTTGTGACGAGAAAAGATCAGGTTTGCGTGAATGTTTGTTCGCTAATATTTTAAATTAAGAATGAGAGCAGCAATTATTGAGGCGACACGAGCCGACGAGCAAACAGTGCATACAGGCAATTAACAAACTGTTGGTGAATAGTTTGTTCTTGACTGCTGTGTCTGCACAATTTTTTGGCTTGTGGTCTAAAAAAAAAAAAAAAAACCACACATCGGTGGAGTAGCAGAGGCTCCGCGAATGTGTTGGAAATTCTCTGAGTTGGGCATCAGAAGAGGAGCTCGGGGTGATTTTCCAAGAGTGGGCATTTGGACTTGAGAAATAAAATTTCATTGACTTCTACTGCTCGCTCCAGTTTGGTGCTCAAAGACGATCTCAAGTGCTGCACTTCCACGGGTATGCGTGGAGTGAAGTGCAGTTTCAGCAAATATGTGCTCAATTTGAAGGGAGTGAAGTGCCGTTTTTATCATATTTACCTCTCTATGGCTGCACTCTCATCCAAAATAAAAAATATGGAGGGAAAAAAGGATAAGTGGAGCGTAAATAGCTTTTAAAAAAAGACTCAGTCAAGAAGATAACTTATTCAGCAAAATATAAATAATGAACGATAAAGAAAATGCACAAGTAAAAGAGAAGGTAATGTTTACTTGGTTTTTATATAATTTAGCTCCAATTTCAGGTCTTATGATTTTCCAATAAATCACTCTACATTAATTTTTTTTATTCTCGAACGTCTTTCAGCATGGAGAAACTCTTTATAAGTCTTGTTTATAAAGAAAGAAAGGAAAAAAAAAATCTAAAATATAAAAGAGATAGCTTGACTACAGAGATTTTGACAAAGTACAATTATTGTAGATGATAATGAATTTGTACCCAACAAGTTCTATATTTATAATTTCTTCCAAGCCCTCAAAAAATCTCTAATAGCATCCTATTTGTTTTGCATTAGTCAATTGCTCTTTTAGTATCAATGGATTAGTCACTATCGATCAATTGTTTCAATCGTCATTTCAATCAATTGTCTTCGATAGTAACTTTTGGAAATAATCATTATAATAAGCAAACCATTTCGTTATAACCATTTAACCACTTATCAATCGATTACTTTCATTAGTTGATTTAATTTATATCTTCTAGAAAACTTTTACTTAAATAAATTAATGATTTTGTTATAATAAATTAATCATGATATAAATCGACTTATATGAACCCTCTCGTCTTATGTGCTCAGGCATATAGACTTCGAAAGGTGAATCTCATATCTCATGAGAATGAAACCTTTTTTGAATTCTTTCATGCTAAATCGTTTTAGTACTTTATCGATATATGTAAACTGTAAAAGACTAAGCAATTTTCGATATATGTAAACTGTGAAAGACCAAGTAATTTTTTTATCTATCTATAGATCTTAATCCTAATAATATATATTGATTTTGTTGGTGCAGGGAGCATCAGATGATCAAACTTAAGTTTTGATAATTACAAAGGGTTCAAGTTAAGTGTGTGAAATTTATTAATGAGCTGAACTGAGTGTGCAGGTAGCATAGGAAAGTCCTAGTTACGACTAGGCACAAGAAAGCCCTATTGCGACTAGGTGATGGAAATCCTAGCTGGAAGGAGCATCAGATGATCAAACTTAAGTTTTGATAATTGCAAAGGATTCAAGTTAAGTGTGTGAAATTTACTAATGAGCTGAATTGAGTGTGCAGGTAGCACAGGAAAGCCTTAGTTACAACTAGACATAAAAAAGCCCTATTGTGACTAGGTGGTGGAAATCCTAGCTGGAAGCTAGGCAGACTTAATTTGGAGGATTAGGTGGGAAGACTTAGTTTGGAGGAATGGGCAAGGAAGTCCTAGTCAAGAGGACTAGATAGGAAGACTTGGCGAATCAAGTACACCAAGTGGAAGACTAGGCAAGTCTGGAGGACTGGATGTCTAGCGATGACAATCCTGAGGGTCGAGGATCGAGACTAAGTAAAAGTCCAACAAATCTGGAGGACTAGGTTGGCACAAGGTAAATTATCCCAAGTAGAGTGGGTGAGGATGCATCCTTGATAAGAAAAATAGTAGGCATCGGTCTGACCTAGAATTTCACTAAAAATCTGAAGTTAAGAGTAAAATAGTTTGTTAAAATTATTTCTTTCCTGTTACTTTTATGTTTTGCACTAACTTGTAACGCAGGAAAGGAGGGGCCGGAACCTTGTGTTCTGATCACCCTTATCTAGATCTAGGCGATCGGATGGTCCAGGTGTCCGGATTGGTTCCAAAGTCAAGACCTAGGGTTTTTCACTAAAAATCTGAAGTCAAGATAAAAGTAGTTTGTTAAAACTGTTTCTTTCCTGTTACTTTAGTGTTTTGCACTAACTTGTAATGCAGGAAAGGAGGGGTTGGAACCTTATATTCTAGGTGCCCTTATTTGGATTCAGGCGACCAGACCGTCCAAGCGCCCAGATTGGTTCCAAGCAATCGGACATCAGTGGAACGGGGCCAACAAAGCGATGAGGTGGCAAAGTTTTAATGGTCGGGATGTTATATTTGAGAGGTGTCCTAAAGTAATCACCTTACGATTAGACTATTTATTAGATAAATAGAAATTCATTATTTAAGTGTACATTCTTTATGTGTTTGATTAGATCTTAAACTCATTTAACTGAATACCCGTAATACGATTCATAACATGAGAGAATTTGTGATTGGACCACAATTAGTGAGCATCTCTACATGTGCAATTATGAATGTATTGAAATTATTCCTAGTCGAGGAATTGATTAGCACAAACGTCATCTATTCTGTTGAGACTAGTACGTTTTAAACTCTTTAGTTTACTAAGCATCTCGCTAGCTGGAGACATTGAATGTTGAGAGTTAAACTGGATACTAATTAAAGGTAACTAATTCATTGAAATAACCTGCCATAAGATTTCATATGATTTTATACATATGTCAATGAAGATCTCAGTGTAGCTCAAGTACGAGTTTCTTTGAACTTAAAGTATTCAAGTCATCTTGGTGATAGAGGCTTATACTTTGACATCTTAAGCAAAGATCTCCGAAGAGGTGTGGACCTGAGATAATTGGATATAAGTTGAAGTGCACGAAGGTGTTTGAATAGCTCACAGAGGATTTACCGCTCTTTGAAAAGGAGACGTATACCCTGTAGCCGCTTGTTAGGATTGTTACTGAAAGTCTTTGGCCAAACCATTACATATCAAGAGTACATTACTCTTGGACACATGTACAAGTAACTTGAATCCACGAGATAAGAAAGCAAGCTTGGACTAAGTGTGACATAGTTAACCTAGTGGGGGCTGACACATATAGACCGTGTCCTGAATCAAGCAAATATAAGATGGTTAAAGGAATGAGATAAATTTTATTATAGCTACTGAAGGGTTTAGAAATGTTGTGAAATATCAATCGTCGATTTTTTGATCAATTGGGGGATCATAATGTACTACTAGGTGTTACTCATGATCATTCTGTAATTAATGGTTAATTACAAACGACCAACATAACCGGGAACCTATTGGGTCACACGCATTACAAGTTTTCTGAAGGACTTAAAATAAGTTTAAGAATTAGATTCTTAGATCAAGAGAAATAAAGTCTGGTTGGACCGGACAAAGGTAAAATGATGGGTTTCATCTTATGAAGACGAAATAAACAAAATTAGTTTGGTTCAAATCGGAGGTCGTTTGATTATTGAATCAAACGATTCGATTTTGAACTAAATTGAACTAACTTAGTTTGGTTCATGATGGAAGATATTTTAGTAAAATAGAAGAGATAAAGGGCTTTGTCTTATGAAGACGAAGCGAACAAAATTAGTTTGGGTCAAATCGAAGGTTGTTTGGTTATTGAATTAAGCGACTTAGGTCTAAACCAAACTTGAACCCGATTTACTAAGTACGCAGTCTAGTTTGCTACAGAAATGGACCAGTTCGCTATAGTAACGAGAAAACTCAAAACCAATTCGGTCTCCTTTTCTCCTCCGCCCAATCCTGATCGGGCGGTGCCTACATCCTCTGCCCTAATCATGCGCGACTTCTTCCCTGAAATCACGCGTCCGCCGGTAGAGATCTCGAGACGAGGCTTTAAAGGCGACCGAGCAATGAGAGGAAAAACCCTAGCCTAGCCATTGCGTGTCTTTCTTTGCCCGAGCAGCGAGGAGCAGAGCCCTTCCTTCCTGCGAGCGCCACCGGCCGCGTGGGAGAGAAGCATGAGTGTCGACTCCCTTCGATTTCTTCTCGTGGCCAGAACCCTAGCTCGCCGTTGCAATCGACCTCTCTCGTACCCCTACTTCTCCCTGAGTGCAGTAGCCTCCCAATCGCAGGAACCAGACGGTTAGCGCCTCTTCGTGTGGTTGATCGAAGAATCCAAAGGCACGTTGGAACCCTAGCCACCACTGCCCCCTTCTCCCTTGTGTCGTCCGCCTGAGAAGCAACACCCTCCGCATAAAGAGAGTCACCGACACCAAAAAATCCAACGGGAAGCTCAAGTAACTGCCAGATCCAGATTCTGCTGTTGGTTTTGGTGGACACCAACTGTTGGAGCAGTCTTGTGAAGCCACCAGAGCAGCTTGGAAGTTGCCGATTTTAAGGTTGGGGTTTGTTGCCGAAGTGTCGGGTTATTGCTGGAGCTCCGAAGCGTAGGGTTGCTGTCGCAGCACTCTCCATTGTCGAAAACTATTTCTGGCCACCGGAGAGGTCATTAACTGTAGTTGTTAGTCGTTGTTAGAGTCGCTATTGGGATTTGCTGTTGGAAGCTTGTGAAGCTTCTGGAGAATTTTCCATCAATGCTAGAAAGGTTCCGATCATTTATCCTAAATCGGCGGTCAAAGGTTGACCACCGAAAATAACACCGGGAATACAATTGCCGGTGATAGTTAGAAAAATCTCAAAAATCTATCGCGATAAATGTTATTGCATCTTTTGGTTATTAGGGTTTTTCTCTCAATTCAACCGTTGTCGATCGTCGGCTAGTACTGAAAACGGTGATGTGACTCGTGACTTTGGAAGTCATCTAGATGAGAGCTTGGCGTGAATCACCAATAGAGGCGGAACTTCAACAAGAGTAGCTTGATTGATGCCAACACCGCTCTGTAGGATCTGTGGGGCACGTTAGAGGGGGGTGAATAGCGAGTCCGTTTTGTTTTTCGTTCGTTCATTCTATCAAAGACACTTGCAGAGGAATTAGTAAAATATGCAGGGACTCGGGATTTACTTGGTTCTTAGCCCCCTATAGTTAGTACGTCCAAGGTCTATATACGGGAGACGCCTGTCCACTAGTGGTATCTTTTTCAAACCTTATTCGGAGGAGAAAAAAATCTTTCTTACAGTCCAAATAATAATATAAATGAAGTATAATGTAAGATAAAGAAAAGAATAAACCAAATCGTATTGAAGCTGATCTGAAAGTCCTGAGCGTCGTGCACTCCTCTTAGAACTTTTTCGGTTGCACAAGTCTGGTCCCGTTCATGTTCAGCAGCACCACTAGATGAATAGAACGACGTAGAGAAGTTATATCCTTGTGGTGCATGTTCAGCCTCCTTATATAGCCTCTTTCGGGCGCCTGAAAACCTTATTCGGGCGCCTAGATAAGATCTGATATGATCCAATCTTCTTGATCTTATTTGGGCTAATTCTTCTAGATCGTAGCGCCTGGAAGAGATAGGGGCACCTGGACCATCTAGGCGCCTAGAAATCTTTAGGGTTCCTGGATTCAGTTGACTCAGGTTTAACCTGAGTTGACTCCGGACTTGGTTTGGCTGCCTCTGTTTGCTCCACTTATGCTTTCTCCATCTTGCTTCCAGCTCCTGGTTCCTGCAAGATAAGCATACAAACACGCAAGAAACCTAACCCTTACCTTGTATGTCTAACTTTGAATTTCAGTGAAATCTTGAGTTAAACTGACGCCTACTATTTCTACACTAGGAACACACCTTTACCTACTTCACTCAGGAGAATTTATCTGTCAACTTTCGCTTAGCCTCGATCCTCGACCACCAAGATTTGCTGCTAGACAACTGATCCACCTGACCTGCCTAGACTTTCACTCAACATCTGGTCCACCTAATCTATCTGGAGTTTCTGTCATGCATCTAATCTACTTAACCTGTCTGAACTTTCACCTAGTGCACTAGTTCCTGCTAAGACTTCTGCCTAGTTCTCCAGATCAGGACTTTCCTTTGCCTAGACTCCACACTAAGACTTTCCTTTACTTAGACTCCACACTAGGACTTTTATTTGCCTAGACTTTACACTAGGACTTTCATTGCCTAGCCTCAACTAGGACTTCTCCTTGTCTGGTCTAACTGACTAGGACTTCTTGCTAGTCTTCTTGTCAAACTGACCTGACTAAACTTTATTCACATCCAAATATTAGGTCCTGTTTGGATCAATTCTTGATCAAACTGATCAGACCTAGGTGTATTATCAAACATCGAAATTCTAGGGTCAGACCTAGTGCTCCTTGCACCAACACGCTCAATGTCATCTATCAGATATGCATAGAATATTTATTATTCTATAAAATTTTAAATTTTTAGTTATGTCATGTAATTGTTATATCCTGTATTTTTTGAGTGTATTGTAATAATTAGGTGTGATTATTAGTTTATTTTTATTGCGCACATTTATGAAATATCTAAACACATGCAATGCACCAGGATGATCCCAACACAGGGCATCTCAACTTTCAGGAGCCCGAAAAGGTTCTAGGCACCTTGATCTAGATAAGGCGTTACAGAATTATGGTTGATCTGAAACCTCCACGTCAGCATAAAGGCACCCAGAATGTCCGGAAGTGCCGAGTCAGCAACGTCGATAATGAATCGACGGACAATGTGAAGGCGCCTAGAAAGGCTTCCAAGCGCCTAGATTACTCAATAAAAGAGCCTCGAGGAAGAGCCCTTGGAGCATCATTCTACGACCTAACAACGACCATCTGCATGAAGAAAGATTATCCAAAACGTTGTTGTCACACCGAGGAGCTACATCAAAATCTATACATTCTGTCGAGATAACTGTACTTACATTTCAGTTCTTAATTTCTAAGTTGGTATTCGTATTACCAATCTTATTTTTTTTGTAAAGCACCTAATTCTTTTTTTGTAAGAGGGGAGTTACTTAGTGAATTGTCCATCAGAAATGATCTCTTGATTGTGGGCCTTAGAATAACAGTCTGTGACTATGAACCAAGTAAAATCTTTATGTACTTGTGTCTTTTCTACTGCTTTCTCTATTTCATATACGCAAAGTTTTATGAGTTCTACCAATTAGCGACGAATTCAAATTCGTCGCCAATTAGCGACGAATTTGACGATGAAAATCAAATTTCGTCGTAAATTTTTACGACGAACTTAGATTTTTCGTCGCAGAATTTGGTGACGATTTTATTACGACGAAATCAAATTCGTCGCAAACTGTTTTGCGATGAATTTTTTTAAGAAATTCATTGTAAAATTCATCGCAGATGACAGGTTTTTTTTGTAGTGATCATGAATCGCATGTATGAAATGAACTCAATTTAAATGATTCTAAAATTCCACACTTGTGTAATTCGAACATGTATTTCTTATTTATATGGCCAAGGAAACAATGCCACATGTAGGATATTAATTAATTGTCTCTTCAAGCGCATTTGTTGCTCGTTTCGATATTGAATACGTCATTGGATATATCTAATGCGTAGATACTATTGCATAATATTCTAGTTCCATAAAGAACACCATTTAAAGTTATATAACAATAATTATTATTAAAAGTTAAATTAAAGTTTTTTCTTTTTAAACAAGAAATAGAAATAATATTTTTTATTAAAGCAGAAACATAATAACAATATCCAGTTCCAAGACAAGT
This sequence comes from Curcuma longa, assembly GCF_044706935.1. Taxonomy (NCBI): domain Eukaryota; kingdom Viridiplantae; phylum Streptophyta; class Magnoliopsida; order Zingiberales; family Zingiberaceae; genus Curcuma; species Curcuma longa. The sequence goes on along the minus strand of NC_133865.1, from coordinate 931,201 downwards.
CCAATAGGGAGTTTCAACAAATAAGTTCCTAGGCTTTGGTTGTAACCTTTGCTCCATTATCAACTTGCAAATTTGAATCTACTTTGATCAGTCTTCTACTATTCCTTAGCTCTTTTATGTCATTACATATATGTGAGTCAACCATAGTATCTAATACCCAAGTGTTAGAGAAAATACTATGACATTCAATAATGAAGATACCTAAAGGAGATGGGGCATTAGATGTCTTCTTCTTCATGAACTCAAGATAAATCTTGCAGTTTCTTCACCAGTGTCCTATCTTGCCACAACGGTGACACGATCCCTTTGGCATCGAATCTTCTTTCTTAGTTTTTTTCTTTTTCATAGCTTGATCTTTTAACTTTCTCTTCTTAGAACCTTTCTTCGAAGTGTCAAACAACATCACAGTTTTCTATTCTTTCTTAAGCATGTTGATCAGTTCTAGAATTATGAATTCTAGATGGTTCATCTAATAGTTCATTACAAACTACGAATAGCTATCAAACAAACTGTGTAGAATTAAGTCAATACTTAATTCATAATCCATTACAAATCCAAATGATCTCAACCGCTCAATGTAGCCATTCATCTTTAGTACATACTGCACTGTAGATGAACCCTCCTACATCTTTGAGCAAAAGAGAAACTTGGTGATCTTGAACTGTTTAGATCTAACTTGCTTATCAAACAGCTCATGAAGTTGATAAACAATCGTATAAGCATTCATATGCTCATGTTGTTTTTGCAGTTTAGAAGATATTGAGGTTAACATTATGCAACTGGCAAACTAAAGATCATTCATATGTTTCTGATGGGCCAACATTTGTTCTGATGTAGCATCATCAGTTTTTGAAGTTAATCTAAGATTTCAAAGGGCATAGGTTATCTTCTCAATCTTGAGAACAATTCTCAGATTTCTAAGTCAATCTAAGAAGTTCGATCTAGTCAATTTATTGATATCTAAAATTGAGTGTAAATTTATAGAAGACATTCTGATTCTATTAACTTAGAAATATAAAATTGAGCAAATATGAGAAAGATAAATTTATTATATAATGCAAATAATTTACATACATAAAAGGGAGTTTCATTTGCTTATCAAATTCAAGAGTCCTTACTTTAAATTTGAGAGATGGTAGATTTTCTCCAAGTGGGTTGATATCTATTAAAAATAAGAATAGCCTTGGAGAAAGTCCAATAAGCTATCCTTAATTCTACTGGTAGGTATCAAGTATACCAATTATATATCACATATATATAATTATCACATTATGCTATCAATTTATTGATATTTGTATAAATATCGATTGTTAACTCATTAACATATATACATCATATGTATATCACTCAATTTCACTCATATTCATATTAATTTTGGAGAGAGTCCAACAAATCAATACTTCAAGTTAAAGCCAACTTATTAATCATGAGATCATATCTTAATAGTCTGAACATGTTTAATTTTAAGTTGAACTTGGAGAGAGTCCAATAACCTATGCTTAAAAATCAAACTATGATTCTAGACCATATTAATAGAATGTGTAAACTTTAAAATTATATAAGGAATTTTGTTATTTTATTTGGTCTCAGCAATCACATGTAAAATAGAAAAATCATCTATATTTCAGCAAAAGGTGGAATCCGTCACCCTAACGACCCCACACGGTCAACCCCACGACCATCTATGAAGAGGTAAATCGAGAAGCTGCAACTGGCCACTACGGGAGAGGGCATTGCCTCGGCTTTACCGAGATTCTACCTTTACCCACTTCAGCAAATCTGCCCTATAGTAACCAACTCAAAGAAAAAACATCTACATGCTTTTACATGATATAATCATGGTATATATATATATATATATCATTAATATATATATATATATATATATATATATGTATAAATTATATTAATTATACATATGTCAACATAAATTATGACAAGTTATGACATCATTGTCATAAATTAATTTAAAAAATAAATATGTTAAAGCATTTGATTTCATAAATCACAATTCCTTAATTAGATTTAAAAATAATTTTCAAATATAATTACATATTGAATCAAGAAATTTTAAATTTAAATTAAGAAATAAATTTTAAATTAGAAAATTTTTAATTTAAATTAGGAAATAATTTTCAAATTGGGGTTTCCTAATCATATTAGGATATAATTTTCATAATTAAATTTCCTAACAAATTAAAAATTTTTTTAAAATTGAAAACTTTCTATATCGAATTAGTAAACAATTTTCTTATCCAAAATTTCTTAAATTTTTTAAAAATAACTTTAGACAATCTATGACATACTAAACATAGATTTACGATCTATGTCAAAATACACAGTGACTTTAATACCATTGTTGGGTGTCTCTGTGCATGTTTTAAAATTTTATTTTGATAAATAAGTAGCCAAAAAATAATAATCTAAATTATTATAGCACGCACATCACATACATACAAGGATACACACATGTGTAGACATAATCGTAGAAATAAATATTATAATTAAATTATACCTGTTGGATGACGTTAAATGGAAATGATATAAACTAACAACATTTAGAAAGGTTGTCTCTACTCGTATCCATGCTAAGATCTTCGCGAGATAACTTCATTAAGTCACGTGGTATGTTTCCATTTCGATATAAGTCGAATGAGGGGGACAAAGTGATCTGAGAGAAGACCCATGGTTCGATTTGGTATCCGATAACATAAAGCAATCCAACGATATAAAATGAACTGAACGGAGGCAATGAAGTCGTTGTTCAAAGGTCGGAAGGCTCGAGACTGATGAGGGGCAATAGGGCTAATGACGTCAGAGTTCCAACAATAATAATTGCTCGTTGGAACAATAGGCAAGGTGTTAGAAGAAAACCCCTTGCGGGTGGGACTCTTGCTGTCCGACGCCGCTTAGTGTGCTACCGATTGTAACCACCAGCTAGTCTACTTCGAGAAGTGGTTGGCCGATGGAGAGGGCTTCCTCGATGATTGGTCCTATTGAACAAACAGCAGCACAAAGGGAAGAACCCCTTGTGGACGATGGTGGTGACAAGAGGGAGAGGGGTGTGAGGGAGGAGAAGAAAAGGGAATAAAACCTAACCCTTAGGTTTTTCCCAATTCGTTATTTCTCTCTTCCATCTAGATCTATTTATAGATCTCTAATAGGTTTGATTCACGAATCCAAACTTGTATTCACTAACCCAAACCTAAACTCAAACCATTAGCCTTAAGTTGGTTCAAGACCAAACCGTGTTAGTTCAAAATTAAACCATATTGTTCAAAATCAAACCACATTTTAATTAAAATCAAACTAATTTAGCTTATAATTAAACCAAAGAGGGTCTACTTCATCTTCAAAAGACGTGGTCCATTCGCACTACCGTTCCGATAAAATATCTTCCATATTTACCTTCATCTAGTCCAACCTGACTCAATCTCTCTCGATCTAAGAATTCAATTCTCAAACTTATTTTATATCTTTTGGATAAACTCATAGTGTGTGTGACCTTATAGGTTTCTGATTTATGTTGGTCACCCATAATTAACCATTAATTAAGGATTGATCATGAGTTACACCTATTAGTACATCATGACCCTTAATTAATAAAAAACTCACAGTTAATTTCAAAACCACTTCTGAACCCTTTAGCAACTATAGTGTTCCCGCGTCTATTTTTTTTACTCATCTTATACCCACTTTGTTCAGGATATGATCTATGTGTTAGTTCTCACTAGGTTGATTATGTCACACTTAACTCAAACAGTAGTTCCTTATTCTACGAATTCAAATTACTCAAACATATGCTCAAGAGGATTTTCTTCTTAACGTGTTTTTACTTTGATCAAAGACTTATAAATAACAATCTTAACAAGTGGTCATAGGGTATACATCTCCTAATAAAAGGAATGGTGAATCTTTTGTGAGCTACTTAATCACCTTTAGGTATTTTGATTTATACTCAATCATCTCGAGGTCACACCTCCAAAGAGACGTTTATTTAAGATGTTAAAGTGTAAGTCTCCATAACCAAAATGACTTGAATACCTCAAGTTTAAGGAAACTTGTACTAGAGCTGCAATGAGATCTTTATAGACATGTACAAAATCACGTGAAGTCTTATGTCAGGTTACATCTGATGAACTAGTTACCCTTAACCAACGCTCATATGTTAACTCAACATCCTAATATTTTTAGCCAGTTAGGATTGGCTGCTTTGTTAAACCATGGGGTCTTACATATGCTAGTCTTATAGAATCAAGATGTCCAGTCTCATCAATTCATCGACTAGAAAATAATTCAATACATACATAATTACACATGAAGAGATACCCTACTAATTGTGATCCAATCACAATTTCTCTCATGCTATACATTATATTGTGGACTTCACTAATTGAGTTTAAGATCTAATCAGATACATAGAGAATGCACACTCAAATAATAATTTTATTTATCCAATAAATAGTATATTATTTAAGATGATTGTCTTATGACACCTGTCAAATAATATTTAGTTATATTTTATTTCACATAACTTAGTTATGTGATCTAGTAATTATATAACCAAGATTATTTATGATAATTTTGAGCCAAACACATCCTTAATAAGTTAGGGGTTCCTTTTGCCATGTGACTTTGCATACACTTGTCATAAGTTTATCATATACATTTTCTAAGTTAATATTTTATCTCAAAATTGATTGCACCGACACTTATATAAGTTATACATTTTTAAAAAATATTATTTAAAAAAAAACTATGTATGCCCATATTTTTTTAAAAAGTAATAATAGAGAACAAAGTGATATTGATGTTATAAGTTTATGAGAAAATTATTTTAAAAAAAATATGAAAATAAAAATGTGATAATTTTGATTAAAACTATTACATAGTCATATCATAGTATCTTTTTAAAATTATTATATGGTTTTTTATTTGAATATGAATAAATGGATTCATCATAGGAGACTATTCTTTAAAAATGATAAAATGACGCAAAAAATATAACACTATTACCTGTTTATTTTCTCTTTAAATTTGAATTGTATAGATAAATGCATTTAACAAAGTCATTGAATTTTGCCCATGTTTCAAGGTGTTCAAACGATCTAAAAGTGATCATATAGTAGTTTTTACCTAATCATATAATACTTTTAGTAAAAGGAGTTATACGATTATTTTCTTATTACATTTTAAATCTGAATAGATAGATGTATTTAACGATGAAATTTAATAATTTATTAAAAGTATGCAATGGTCATATAAGAGACTAGCCAAAATTATTGCATGGTTGTGCAGTAATTTGGATAAATATGATTAGTTTGATAAAAATTATCATATTTTTAAATAATATTTTTTAAAAAGTAATTTGATTCTTAATTTATAAAATTTATATTTTTAATCCATTTTTTAAAAAATTATATATATATATATATATTAATAATTCTTTTAATTAAAAATTTAGCATAATTTTTAAAAATATATACAAAATTAATATTATTTTACTATCTATTATTTTTTGAAAGTTAAAAAATTTATTTTAAATTTATAACTCATATAATGATTTTGATTAAAATTACTATATAAATTTATTTAGGTATGGTACAAATTTTTACATTAGAAGTTATAAAAATTTTAATAAATATAAAAGACATTTATGGTAAAATATTTTGAGTGGGGTATCCTTTGAGTGTTCTAGAATATGGAGTACAATATGTTATTTTAATTTTTAGTCAATTAAATTTGAACAAATATATGGGTCTAGGATAATATTTGATGCCCGATCTAAGCCCAAATTGATGCTAAACCGGATGAACCAGTTCTGAACCGTTAGCTCATCTGAACCGCCTTGGTTTGTTTGAAATTCTAGGGTTAGGGTTAATGGGCTATGTTGTTGTGGACTGACAAAACGGCAACCACCCGTGCGATGTCCTTCCCCTCTTCCGAGTGAGCTTCTCGCCGGCAGTTGACGCCTCCTCCGGCCTTCAATCAGCAATAGAAAAAAATGAAGAGGATCTCTGAAGACCATGCTGGAGCAGCGGAGGTGACGTCTGAACCCTGCCTTTTTTTTTCCCCCTTACTCCGCCCGATCCACTCCCTCGCGTCGAGTTCACCTGTTGACGACCTCCATTGACAGATTCCATATCGTGCGTGGCCCCGGAGAGAATTTCGAGCATTTAGAGTTGAAGTCCCATCCCTTGGGCTTGGTCATCGGCGGCCGCGACTTCTTTCGTTCCCTGACAACCCCTAACAGTTGAACGGAAGCTTTGACTCCCTCTGTTCTTCGAGCTTCAGCCAAGGTTCATGGGGGAGGATCTGCGAGATCCAACGATAGTGTGATTTCCTCGTCTTCAATCTGCAGCGACTCTCCCCTTCAGTCAATCTTAGTCGTGCTTCCCTTGTCGGTTATAGCGACTGCAGCAACTGTAGAGTCACAATCGTCTACCTGTGGTAAAATCACTTCCATCATGTAGGGTGTGGCATAGGTGGCAGTTGATATGGATCTCATTGGCTCTTTGTGTTAGGACTGATCGGTGCCAGTAGAGTTCCAACGATAGTGAAGCTTCATCTTTGATAATCCTAGCTTCTGCGTTAGCACAGGCATGGGTCCTTTACTCCTATGATTGAATCCTGCTTTGATCATTACTTTTGGCATATGATCAATATGCTTTCCCAATATATGTTGATGAATTAAGTTAATCCTCTGGTGATACAGATTTAAATAAATTAGAATGAACACTTTATTCATATGTTAAGCTGAAAGAGACAAATAGGAAGCCAGCCACTTCAACCAATTGATAGAAAAAACCCACAACCCATTGGGGTTATCTTGTATATATATATATATATATATATATATACACACACACAAATGAGTCTAACAAACCTAAACCAAACTCAAATTGAGAGTTTTTCTGATCCTTCTAGAACATTGAGGGACCTGCAACAAAATACAACTTCGTGGTTAAACACTTTATTAACTAGAAGAGCTAGTACATCAACATATCAATTAGAAGAAATTATTGATATAGATAGGAACCTTGAATTATTCTTAAATGCACAACTACAGCTCACCTTTATTGCTACCTAAATTATGGGTTAAACCATTAAATCATCCTAATATACACTTGATCGTAGGCCTCAATTTCCTTATGGTCGCTGATCGAGCATTACTATTAACCAAAGACTATGCCCTTTTCTTTTCTCTCCTATTGTCTCTCCTATAGTTTCTGATTACACTTCCCGCTTTCAAAAGTGTGGTGATACCCTCCCCCTTTCTTCGGATCTTGATCCAGATCCAGATCTGGATCCTGCAAACACAAGGTGTTCGTGCTCTCCTAAAGGAGTTTGTAAATCCCAGAAACAGGGAAACTAGAACTATTTGGCTGTATAAGCCCAACTACAGACGACAACACTTATAATTTAGATTTAGAAAATATAGATGATTTGAACCTAGAAATACCAATGGACTTTATTCCTTCAGGATATCTCTTACAATTATTAGCAACACAATTTGACATAGATAATTTTATCTCAAGGCTAGAGAAAATAGAAATCATAAGAGAAGATCCTATCAAATATTGAGACAGATATACAGTTTATTGTAAATTAAACATCATTAACCCAAATTTAACAATTATAGCACAAGATTTGACTTACACAAATTGGTAAATAGACGAATGTAAAATGCATATTAAACAACTCTTGGGCCTAAAAGCCATACAAAGATCGACATCTAGTCATAGAAGCCCAACTTTTATTGTAAACAAAGGAGCCGAACAAAAAAGAGGACAATCCAGAATGATCTTCAATTATAAAAGATTAAACGATAATTGTCATGATGGATATAAGATTTCAAATAAAGACTAGTTGTTAAACAAAATCCAATACTCTAAATGGTATTCTAAATTCGATATGAAGTCAGGATTCTAACAAGTAAAGATGCATCTTGACTCAATAGAATGGACATCTTTTTCTTGTCCAGAAGGACATTTTGAGTGGTTAGTAATGCCTTTCAGGTTAAAAATAACACCACAAAATTTTCAAATAAAAATGGATGACATTTTCAGACATGTCTCTTCTTTTACATGTGTTTATATTGATGATATATTGGTCTTTTCAAGAACAAAAGAGGAACATTATGCACATTTACATATGATATTCAACTTATTTGAAAAATATGAGCTTATAATCTCTAAAAAGAAAATGAAATTAGGAAATCAACATATAAAATTTTTAGGAGCAGAAATAGGTCAAAGAACCATAACTTTAAAACCACATGTAACAATAAAAATATTAGCATTTCCTGATAAAATAGAAGAAACAAAAGAATTGAAATAATTTTTAGGATTACTTAACTATGCTAGACCATACCTTAAAGATATTGACAAAATTAGTGGACCCTTATATAATAAAACCTCTATTACAGGACAAAAGTATTTCAACCAACAAGACATTACTCTTATCCAACAAATTAAAGCAATGGTAAAAACTATACCCACCTTAACCCTTCCATTAGATACAAACTATCTGTTAATTGAAATAGACGAAAGTGAGATTGGTTGGAGAGGTGTGTTATTCAAAAAAATAAAATATGATCCTAAAATAACAGAAGTACTCTGTAGATACATATCTGGATAATATAAAGAAAAACGACATTTAATCTCCTTAGATTATGAAATTTTAGCAGTCATTTACTGTTTGACTTTTTATTTGTAATAAATCAGAAATTACAGTAATAACAGATTGTGAAGTCATTGTAAAATATAGTCAACAAACAAAAAGATTTAGGAAAGGCTAAGTACTAAACGATGGATAAAATTTTCTGACGCTATTATAAACAAAGGCTTAAGAATTCACTAGGAACATATTAAGGGAAGCAACAATTCCTTAAGAGATACATTATCAAAGTTATTTCACTAATATATTGTTATTGCAGATGGACAGACAAAGAAAGATCAGATCCTTAGCCATGCCTAATATGAGGTTTGGTTCCCAAGCATTACCACAATATCATCGGTATGATGAACAATTTCATTTTGACACTAGAAACAAGTTTGATACACAACAGTTATGTCTTATTGACAACATATGAAACATTCCTAACACTCATGGAAGTGCTGGTTATAAAATTTCTATTATCAATGCCTTACAACATTACTTCCTACAAAAATAGAATAAAGGAAGTTTACATGTTATGCAGTCTTTATAGGACCTCATGCAGGGTTTATCAAACCTAGGCTGAGGTTGCAACACCAATTCAAGAGTTAGAGAATTCTTTATATAAAGGATACTTTACAATTAAAGATACCCTGACGGCAATCAGAGCTACTGCTGGGCCAAATTTTTTCATAAGTACATCATTAAAGACATTTGGATCCTTTTCTGGACCCAAATAAACAGAGATAGAATCAGAAAGAAAAATTTATTCTCAAGACTTACTAGCTACAGAACAACAATTACTTTTACAAGATAAGAATCCTATGACAGTCTGGAATAAACCAGACAAATACACTACATTGTTGGACTTACAATAGAACAAGACTCCCACAAAGCCTACTACAGAAACAATCATGACGCCAAAAGTATTACGATTACAACAAATAATGTTTGATAATTTTTATGGTCTTTTCATTGACATACATACATACATCAACGACAGAATCAGAAATACAAGATATCAACAGTTTGCTGAATTATGTGAACTGTTAGAAATGATACATAATAAACCAAGTTCTAGAATTGGAATATTTGTTACATATGAAGCAGAATTCAGTTTTAAATTAAAATGCTAGAAGACTTCACCACAATGCCAACAGACAGAATCCCAAGGGTGTCCATGCATGCTCTCTTATTCTATCAGAAAGACCAATATAGATTATGAAAAATTCCAACCAAGAAATTTTTGGGGGCGTCTTGTAACACCTCTCACATTCATAGTTTATAGTCTTCTATACAATCTCTGGATACATGACTTAAACTCTATACAAAAGTTTCTATACAAACTACGTCAGATACTCCAATATGTATTGGAGCAAGAACATTTGTTATCTTAGCTATGGACAGTACCCCTCCTGAATGGCAGGCCTTAAAAATTGAACTTGCTAAACGTCTTATTAAAATAGATGTGAATGATATCAACGATGTCACGCCCCGGGAAGGCCGTCTGAAAAAAAATTCAGCAGCATCTCCCCAGTAACTGTGACAATCTCCCTAATACAAATATGCATACACAGCCACAGGCGGCTGGAATAAGGACTACACGTCCTTAACACATCACACATATACATATCCATGCAAAAAAAGGCCCACATGGCCATAATCACTAACATCACATGCAAAATGTCCACAATAAGCAAAATCGACGAAACGGAAAAACATCGTAAATCCGAACTATGAATACCACGAATACCAACCAACAATATAGTCCATGTCCACACTACAAGTCCATAACCAAATACACTATAACCATATCGAAATAACGAGAACTCTGAACACAAACCAACAGAAAACCTCCGAAGGTGAGATGGATACGACCAGGCAGCCTCTCCAAGCTCCAAGTGATCTATCTGCTACCTGGGGAGAAATCAATGCAACCCCAGGGTCTGGGTAGTGAGCATTAAATACTCAGTGGGTACAGGAAGAAGTGCATGTAAAGTGCAATAGCAGGAATAATATAAGAATCAACTGGAATGAGCAAGAATAGACTGAGTAAGAAATAACTACAACTAACAGATATCAGCATGAATCATGGTATATCAACAAAACAAAATAGGAGTAAATCCTACTGTACAACAGGTATAGATAATCAACAGATATCATGAATCAGGGATAGGTCATGGTATATCAGCATGGTAATCAGGAACAAGTCATGCTGTGCAACAGATAAAAGAGTCTACATGTATCATGTATGACATGGCACACAATGCAACAACCATAACATATCAATGCAACAATCGTAAGCATATGATGAGAGTAAATAAAATATATATATCAACCTACCAACGGTGCATGTAAATACGTAGCAACCATAGCAACCAAAATATCCGTCACTGTCCGCACTCGTCGTCCCAGTCACTCTCCCAGAGCTCAGTGAACTGGGGGCCAGACATGACATGCTGCCAGCTCCGACAACTGACCACTATAGATAAGTGGGGATCCACTACAAAAAAATAATCAATCTGCGACGAAATCTGGGACGAATTTTAACAAAAAATTCGTCCCAAAAAATTTGGCGACGAATTTTGCAACGAAATAAAATTAGTCGCAATCAAGTCGTCGCCAAAAATCTGCGACGAAATCCTCACAATTGTCGCCATTTTTTGCGACGAACTCAAAATTTCGTCGCCAATTGGCGACGAATTTTTGGCGTCGCCAATTGGCGACGAATGAAAATTCGTCGCCAATTGGCGACGAAAACAAATTCGTCGCCAATTGGCGACGAAAACAAATTCGTCGCCAATTGGCGACGAATTCTATAATTCGTCGCCAATTGGCGACGAATCTGTTTTCGTCGCCAATTGGCGACGAATCTGTTTTCGTCGCCAATTGGCGACGAACTCAAAAATTCGTCGCCAATTGGCGACGAATATTGGGTTTCGTCGCCAATTGGGGACGAAAATGTTTTCGTCGCCAATTGGCGACGAAACTGTTTTCGTCGCCAATTGGCGACGAATTTTAGAGTTCGTCGCCAATTGGCGATGAATTTGACAACGAATCTTGAATTCGTTGCAAATTATGATAAATAGTAAACTTACGATATATTTGTGACGAACTGGTATTCGTTGCTAATTTCGTCGCCAATTGGCGACGAATCCTATATTCGTCGCAGATTTCGTTGCAAAAATAAAAAAAATTTTCAATGCAATATTCGTTTTGGTAATTATCCTGTATATACAAACAATATCGATCCAATCGGATCGATTCATAAATACATGTAACCTGTAACAAACAAGCAAATCAAATCTAATACAAATAAAACAATAACATCCATTCATTTCATCCAAATATCCATAACATACATGAATCCATAACAAACAAATCATCCATATCCATAACATCCATATCCATAACATCCAAATATCCATAACATCTACAATCCATAAAAATCATAATACAATCCAACAAATAAGTACATTAGACATGTATGTACATGTCTATAAGTCTAACCAAGTCACAGCATCATAATACAGGAAGGCAAGAGACAAAGTACTGGTGCAAACAAATCAGAAGATATATGAAGACAAGATAGAAGAGATCATCGTAGTCCGCCAGAAACTCTGCTTGATTCTCCATCACTATCTTGTCTTCGCCTGCATAGAAAAATAAGATAAAGAGAAAGTATCATTCTTCAAATTAAAACTAATACTAAAATCTATAAATTAAATATGTAAAGACTAACCTTTTTTTTTTTGATTTGTTTATAAAAACCTGTGTAACAAAAAAACAAACAGTAATAGGAACTCCTCTGGTGTCGAAGGATGAAGGTAAAGGCACAAAAGTTTCAATTAAAGCTCTTGTCTGAGAATGGTCAAGCAACTCAAACCAGAAGTGTTGAGGTGTATAGTAGTTATCCTTGATAATCCCCTTGAATTGGTTCTCTGTGAGGGTGCCAATATATTCTGATGCATCCGTAAAATCAAATCTGACTCCAATTTCTTTAAGTTCTTCTGTGTATTTCGTTATCTTTTCACCCTCCTGTTGGACCGTTAAATCGAGAAACTACAGGAGGGTGAAAAGATAACGGAATACACAGAAGAACTTAAAGAAATTGGAGTCAGATTTGATTTTACGGATGCATCAGAATATATTGGCACCCTCACAGAGAACCAATTCAAGGGGATTATCAAGGATAACTACTATACACCTCAACACTTCTGGTTTGAGTTGCTTGACCATTCTCAGACAAGAGCTTTAATTGAAACTTTTGTGCCTTTACCTTCATCCTTCGACACCAGAGGAGTTCCTATTACTCTGTGAGGAGGTAAATCGAGAAACTGCAATCGTGGGACCGACCATGTTAGACCGTTAAGGTGGTGGATTCCATGCCTTTTGTAGAAGAAAAGAGAACTTCAAAATCTGTAACAGTTCCTGTAAAATTATCAGTGGCCAAATAAATTTCTAAAACAACTATACTTCTAAATATACCTCAAACTGATATCTCTCCAATTTGTTTCGTCCACGCAAATTATAAATCTGCACAAACAATATTAAAAAATTAATCAACAAATTATTTATTTCAATATTGCTAAGCAACAATTAAGTAACAACATTAAGTAAGATGATCATATAAAGGATATAGCATATCACTTATGGTAATTAATTTGAAATAAAAATGATCCCTTGTGAACTCGATTCTTGGTCCACGACAAATTTAAGTCCATGGACTGTGAAAATGACATGTATTCTTGATCCACGACAAATTTAACTTTAACCTGAACACGATCCACAATCTATTTTTAATAAACAGGTTGAAAGTTGTGATGCGGACATGATACAATTTTAGACAGATTGATTAATATGCTTTGTTGCATATATGTTAGTTATGCAATAAGAAATGCTAAAACAGTTACTTTTTCTGAAAAGATAAGATTAAATGACAAAACATTACTAATACTTTGTAAAATCAAATTTACATGATCTAAATTTTTAATTTCTGTAAAAAAAAATACTAGATAAATGGACTATGCCATGACACATTTCCATAATTCCATGCCATATTATGAGATTTACAAGTTTTGAATTACTCACTCATTTATATTTCAGATCATGTTGTATTATCAGACATGTAAAATATTGCTGAACCAGCACCAACATGTAGTTTAGCCAAGTTTTAGATAGCAAAAAAAATATTAGATGTAACAAAATATCCAATAATATCAGCACCAAACAAGTAATCAGCCAATATTTAGATAGTAGAAAGTATTGAAGTTACAAAATAACTTACTTTGGACAAATCCAGTCACCACTTTTCATCTGGACATTTTGTCCAGTAGATCTTGGGAATTGATCATGTCTCATAACATTATGTCCATGAACTGCTTCATTTATAAAATTGGCATGTCTTCAGAAAAATGAGCCACATTTATAATGTTCAATGGCAGAGAATCTAAATTGAAATTGGCAATGTCGTGTAGTAAATTTCAAGAGACAATCTATTTTCTGGTTCCGTCACAGTTAAACTTACCTCAGCTCCATCAACCCTTAAGAATGATTGCAATCGCCTTGTCGAATTTGCACCATTTTTAAACAGGAACGGTGAGCCCTTCTCCACTATAATCTCAATATCCTTTTTGTTAAGGAACCTAAGAACATTAGATTAAACACTAATCAAGAAGATCATTACTTAACAAGAGAAAGTGATAAAATACTAGGCCAAAATTGTAATTGCAAACTCAAATATCAACACCCAGTACCTTAGAAAATCAGACCGGTCCCTAGCAAATGAAAGGCAGGCTTCACTAACTCCTCTGTTAAATCCTCTCTCGTCACAAGCGAATCATCGTCATCCCCAATGGCCAAAGGCGCCTGCTTGCTAAAATAACCAGCGTTTCGTAGATAATCCACAAGATCGGACCACTCCCGCCACGGGTGAAAGGGATTAGAAAACGGCGGCATACGAGAAGGCGGGATGGCGGATGAGGCGGAGGGCCGGAGGGCCGGAGGGCCAGCCAGCACCGCCCGACGCCGCCCAACGTCCGGCGATCTCTCTCCAGCGGCGCCGACGGCGAAAAACATGGAAAAAAAGGAAAAAGAAGGGAGAAAGCTTACCGCGCGCGAGGAGGAAAGATTTCGGAGAGAAATCACCGAGATCCGGCGAAGGAAAGGTTCGGCGAGGGAGAAAATCGGCGTGGAACAGCTCCGGCGACGTTCGTGGGAGAGAATCGGCGAGAGGAGGAAGATTTTGTCGCGTGGGAAGAAAAGGAGAAAGTCGGGATCTAGGTTTAAGTTGTTTTTTTGCGACGAAAGCTGTTTCGTCGCAAAATTCGTCGCCGTTTTGGCGACGAATACAAGATTCGTCGCCAAGTTCGCGTGGAAAAGTGTTTGCGACGAATTCTTTATCGTTGCCAAATTCGTCGCCAAATTGGCGACGAAAAATTGGATTCGTTGCCAAATTTGCGACGAACATCGAGTTTCGTCGCTATTTGGCGACGAATTCTCTGTTCGTCGCAAAATTTCATCCATATAAACTAATATTTTAAATTATTATTTAGCGACCGAACCGGCGTTCAGTCGCTAATTTAGCGACCGAATCGGAGTTCGGTCCGTTTGGTCGCTAATTTAGCGACCGACTGGAATTCGGTCGCTAACTGCCAAATTGTGACGAATGTGGAATTCGTCCCTAATTTTTGCGACGAATTCTAGATTCGTCCCTAAATTTGTCCCAAACTTAGGGACGAATTCTGGATTCGTCACAAAATTAGGGACGAATCCAGAATTCGTCCCAAAATTTCACGACGAATTCTGGATTCGTCCCTAATTTTGGGACGAATCCAGAATTCGTCCCTAAGTTTGGGACGAATCTCGCATTTGTCGCAAAATTTAAAAGTCGTCGCCAATTTGAAAAATCCAGCATTTGGCGACAAAATTGGTCGCCAATTTGGCGACGAATAATCAAATTCGTCGCCAAAATTGGCGACGAACAAGATTTTCGTCGCCAATTTGGCGACGAAATTTTCGTCGCCAATTTGGCGACGAACAATCATTTTCGTCGCCGATTTGGCAACGATGTTCGTCGCCAAATTGGCGACGAAAATCTTGTTCGTCGCCAAATTGCGACTAATTTGGCGACGATTTATTTTTTTACAACGAACTCAGCAACGAATTGATTGAGTTGCTAAATTAGCGACTAATATTGGATTCGTCGCTAAATTTGTTGCAGATTAGCAACGAAATATGGATTTGTCCCAAATTTCGTTGCTAATTGGCGACGAAATTTATTCGTCCCAAAAGTTCGTCGCAAAATACCTATTTTTTTTGTAGTGTCAGTTTAGCGATGACAGTAGCAACGGAAATAAATATCCGTCACCATTTTATGGATGAAAATAGTAATTTTCTCGTGGAAAAAATAATTTAGCGACGAAATTTTCTATTCCGTCGCTAATTAGCGACGGAATCTAAAAGTTCATCGCTAATTAAGGCGAGATGGAATGGATGGGTCAATCAAGTTAGAAGGGGTCAACGACTCAACCCAACTAGGGTAGAGCAATCAGTTCGAGTATATTAGATAAGCCAATTAGGTTAAATGACTCGGTGATATGGTTAAATTAGGTGAGTTGATCATATCAATCAAGTCAATCATTAGGCAAGCCTACCAGATCAAACAAGTTGATTAGTAGACGAGTTTGATTTTGATATAATAGAATCAAAAACTAGTCTTAATCTGCATCCAACAAGGACTCACTTTAGCTTACTTTATTTGTTTGCCTTTGTATGAACAAAATCTTACAAGGCATTCTCTATGCCTTGGCCTATCTGATAAAATAGGCTAGCTAGATCAAGATGTTGCATAGTGTACGTAGAAACATATCATGAGAGATCATTTCGACAACACTAGAAACTATATACCTATATACGAAAGACATTTCGACATAAGAATCACAAATGTACAAAAAAAAACTAAAGGAAACTACAGATAGAACTAACTTTGATATAAGGATCACTTCAGCTTGATCGCCCTTCCGGTACAGTTTTAGTGTACTCATTAGACAGGGAAACTCCTTCCATGCAAGACTTAGACTTAGCAACGTAAATCCCAGAACGATTAGGTTGATGCAGCATGACTGAGTCACTGCTTAGCATCAAAACTACTTCTGCCATTGATGGCCTGTCTTGGCTCCCTTCTTGTACACACAATAAACCAACTTGAAAGCACCTTAATGCTTTAGACATGGTGTAAGAATCTCCACTTGATTCAACAAGAAGTTCTGAGCATCTACCTTCTTTCCATAGCTTCCATGCCTACAAGTATTTAATTTTTTACACCAAGTTCAATTTTCGATAACTTATGACAATCTTGAGAAAGATGTATAGAGGTACTCAACCTGTCCTAATAGATTTTTCGGTTGATCTGCTTGAAAAATATCAGTGCTTTTTTTACCACTCAGGATCTCCAACAGCAAGACCCCAAAGCTGTAAACATCTGATTTTTCGGAGAAGTGTCCTCCCATTGCATATTCCGGAGACATATAACCACTGTATATGTTGAAGATGTTAGCTTATTAAACTAAATCAAATGATATTTTATCATCAATAGCAATTGAATGGTGTTTACCATGTGCCAATAACTCTATTTGTGCTTCCTTCAGTTTGGCCCACACAGAAAGTCTTTGCTATCCCAAAGTCTGAAATTTTTGGGTTTAAATCGCGGTCGAGGAGAATATTACTCGCCTTCAAATCTCTATGAATGATTTTTAGTCTAGAATCTTGATGGAGGTAGAGGAGGCCTCGAGCAATTCCTAGTATGATGTCAAACCGCTTTGTCCAATTCAGTAATGCACTCTTACTTTCATCTGTTGAATGTTCAATCTGGATTAGTCATTAAGCAGAAAAAAAATCAAAATCCTCTTAAATCAACATATAGAATAGTCATAATTTCAGGACGAACCGAATATGAAAGTATCCAGGCTTTTATTTGGCATATACTCGTAAATCAACATTCTTTCCTCGTCCTCAATGCAGCAACCCAGTAGACGAACAAGGTTCCGATGCTGTAGTTTGGCGATGATTAAAACTTCAGTTTTGAACTCATCTACACCTTGTGCAGAATCTTTAGACAATCTTTTCACAGCAACCTCTTGTCCATCTTCTAGCTTACCCTGATAGTTTTGGCGAAGGTTAATGTCGCAAGAACACATATGTCAACTTACAAATACATAAATATACGAGGTATTCACCTTGTAAATAAGGCCAAATCCACCAATTCCAACTATATTGTCTCTCGATAATCCATTAGTTGCACTTCTTATTGAATGCATACCATATAAAGGCAACTCCAGCTCTGTTTCTTTCCAAGTGGAGGAGTTTACTGCTTTAACTGGTTCAAATTTTGAGAAATAAGTTCATTCTCTACATTTAGCGGTGTTGTTTGTACTTAATATCAAGTATTGAAAAATTTGGCAAACAAGTGGATTCAAAAGAGTAGTAAACATACCGAGCTTGCTTCTCTTCAACCTTAAGAATGAACCGACAGATAGAAGCAAAAGAAAACTCAGCAATGGAATTATGACTATCATTGCAATTGACTTCTTCTTTCCTGAACCACTTAGTGAATCTGCAGAGGAAGTTGATATTAGAAATCTGTCAATACTACACTCATTCTACGAAATACGATACTTTTCTAGTCGAAATGCTTAAGATAGAACTAGAAAAAGCTTGAGCATGATCAAAGAGAGTAGAGCCAGTTGTGTAACTGGAATATGTATATTGCCTTTGCTTATCTTGTAAACTGAGATTTCGTGATGCGAAGAGGAATTTACCTAATTCAGAAGCTGCAAGCCGAATGTATAGATCATTGCCTCCTTTTGTGAACACCCTAATATCCATCAGATCAGCAGGCCAAGAAACGCACGTGCTACCTCTGATCACAGCAAACGCCATGCAAGAACAGTTTCTGAAGCACAAATCTCGGCACTCATCGAGTGTCATGTTGCTCACTGCGCTGGCATTGAGAGTGTCAGGCAGCTTCACATTTTGCAGATGCAAAAAACCATCTGTTGAACAATTCAGAGGTATTTTTCTCACACAACCATCTGCATGCTCTCTGAGGTCCCAATCTTTAGGTGACTTGGGAGTGAAACCCTGCAAGCATTGGCATATAGGTGAATAGTTGGTTGTGCAATTGCCATTTGCTCCACAATGGGCGTAATCGTCGCAAGGATCTGAGGGAACCGACCAATAAAGGTCCCATCGGTTGCTCGAATTCGACCAAACGAATCTTTGCAATTGTCCACTCTCGTTGATAACTGCTCGGCCGAGGAAATTCTTGTCCAGGCCTTCAAATGTGTAGTATATCTCATCTTTGTCATCGACAAACTGAAACTTAAGAACATTGTTTGAGGCCATATCAGGGCGGCCGCTCCAACGTTGGCCATCCCATGGTCCCGTTCGAAAGATCTGAGTGGTTCCTTGCCATGTATAGGCTTCAGGTACTCCGCGAGGGTCCAAGCCATAGGTGAACTCCCCTGGAGAAGGATCAGACACACTCTTCCATGCTGTGAGATTCCTATTGAGCTTGGCTCTGATGTCCACTCCAATCTTCATGCCGGGCAAAAAAGTATTGCCAGGATGATCAAAACTTTGCCACAAGATGTTACCGGACGAGTTGTCGGTCAAGATGAGGTTCCCTGAGTCCCAGAGCCTGAGTGAAGGGTAGCTGCTGGCGTTCGATGTGCTCGTTGACCAAACAGTTGCATTTGCAGCTTGATCAAGCAGTAACAAATCTCCAGTTGCGGTGAGACTCAACAGTCCTGTGGAGGTGTTGAGAGGGATGTTTCTGTTGGCCACCCATACGACAGGGTGGTCAAAGATTTCCTTGAACCATATTCCCAAGAATTTGTTGCTCGAATTGCTCGGTGTGAAGAATCCCAGCTCAAAGATTTCTCCTGCAGAGGTTAAGGTTTGGCCGTCCGCCAAAGATTTGCCAGGATCCAGTGTGTCTGCCACAAATTGTTAGAACAAGAATTTACTCCAAGCAAATGTCTTAATCATCAGCCAAATCTTCAAGAGATCTACAGACTTCTTGATTGAGCAACATGCATGAAAAAAAAAACCTTAATACTCGGATCAGATAAGATGGAGTAGTTGACTTTCATTTGTTTTGTTACACACTGTATTGTCCTGTGCATTTTGTCAACGCAACCGGTTTTTTTTTCTTACTCAGAAATGGTGAAGAGACAAAATTCTACTGATTTCTTTCTTGCAGAAATGGCACAAATCTTATTAGTTTTAAGTTCAAGCTCTTTCGATTTGAATCTAAGCTGACTCCTAAATTGATTATCGACACAACAAAACCAATAGAACAGAAGAGGAGCAGAGAAGGTGGCAGGCTTTGATGAAAACTCTGAAAGAGTTTATATCGAAAACTCTCGAGCAAAAACTCAAACATGTTAAAGACCACAAACAAACTTCAACTGTCAAACTTGTTCAAGCAAGAAATCTCTCAAGTTACAGATTTCATCCTTACCTGTCTGACCAAGAGCTGTCCTAACTCCTGCAAAAACTGTAAGCACAATCCAAACCCTGCCGATCAACATTCTCTCTCTGATCTTTACTCCCTTCTCCACACAAATAGGAAGAGAGCTGCACTTTCAGGCTATAGAAGTAGAACAAGAACCCTCCTTTTATCCAAACTGGATCTCTTCAAGTAATCATCTTCTGACTTGGTCAGAAATCATAAACATATGAAGAAAGATGATGAAAGCCAGAAGAGGAAAAAAGCTAAACAGAACCTGCAAGGGAAATTACAGTTGATATGACTTGAAAACTAATCATGTTTAACATGAGTAGTATAGTTTAATTTAAACTAGTCAAGCACTCTAACTACCTTTTGAGAATCTCATAAACATTTAATTGTGATGCAACAAATACTGATTAGGCTCTTGATCTATAGAAACACTACTACCACATGCATGAAGACTTAGCCAAGTCTGTGTTGTGTTGTCTTGACCAATAATAAAATAGAAACTTCAAGCATCATCTCTTTGGAGAGTCATTGCATTGTCAAACAAGTGGAACAATTTCATGCTTAAATATAGATAAGAGGATTATGAACATCTCCTTTTTATGTGGAGCAGAATGATTAAGAGGACAATATTTCTGTGTGGACTTTGAAAATTGTATTGTGGACGCACATTCTATTACTTAAATCTATACCGTCACATTTATATATATATACGATCTCTAATTAAATAATTTGTTTAATGAAAATAATTAAGTAGGTCAATATAATTTTAGACGAGTTCATTATGAAATATAACTTGTTGTGCCATAGAGTTCATTTTACCCTCTATGATATTTTAAAATATTATAGTCTACGCTCGTGATTGTAAATGCATCAATGAAGTTTCCATGGGTGTAGTTCAGTAGTAAATCACTCTGGGAAATCAATGAGAAGATCAAGATTCAAATATTCTAGAGTTAGTTCGGTCTATAAATTGTGTTCTAAATTTATTTGATAGGTGAATCAGGAGATGATCGTCTACTTCTAAAATTAATTGAGCAAAATCAAAATACTGGATTATATTAAAAAATACATCAATAAATGAACGAATAATATTCAAAGTATTTGATCAAAACAAAGAATCAAAGTCTTTAAAAATGAAAAAAGACTTTTAATTTGCCATTGCTTTCTCTTCCAATCTAATAACATGTTTCGGACCTAAGACCTTTGCAATCCTTTCCAACTGTGTTCACCTTCAAAAAATAATTTTATCTTCGAGCTTTGAAATATTGTGTTTAGCAACCATGTCATTTATGTCATCAATACTCCACACAATAATATGAGTATCAATGAATTATGTCATGTTATTGATCGCAACAAGCTTGGCATGCGTTGAGCAATACCCACATGTTACATCATTTGTTTACATTTTTTTTAAAATTACTATTATTTCTTTTTAAAAAACTTACATATGCACTTCGATGCCGACCCTATAGCGATTTGAAGAGAGGTAAATCATGATGATTGAGCGACTTCTTCAGATATCTCTTGTGACAATCTACTACCTGGATATCAACTCAATTATGCCTGCAGAGTCAATTCTATCTTTTGCTTGGTCTATAATTCGCTTGATCCATTGTGTAAAGTTTAACAAGAATGTTTGGAGGGAGTCATATGGAAGAAGACACAAGAAGATGAATAGTAGGTATATATTATGTAGTATATGTAGTATTTGTTTTGAACTTAGTCAACCGTTATTATATTTGTATGTTGATTCGATTAAGATCAGGGGATGAGTTGACTTTTCGATGTAGCCAAGCTCTTTTGGTAGGTCGGATATATGTCAAGTCAGTTTCTGTCGGGTCAACAGTTGCCCGATCAAGTGACACAAGGACTTTGGGACACCTAGGAGAAACTGTTTGGCTCCAATGAAAGTTTTCGGCGACAGCAAACTAGTAAGGGAAACTGAAAGGATTGAAAAAGGGGTTAAAAGGGAGACTAAGACAGACCTTGATGAGATCCTTCGAACGCTCAAGTCCAATTCTGAAGGAGAGTTAGTAAATAGCGAATAAGTAAAACTAGTAATGTCCAATGTACCTGTCAAAAATGACGCTATTATCTTACATCAGAGTGAAGGATGGTCAGGATTCTTTAAAAAAAACATCTCTTTCTTCTTCACCAAAGGTGCACCCTTCTGTAACAAGCGTCATAATAACCGTCATGTCACATCCGAATGCGAGAGCGATTTTTTTTGAGTTCGATCCTAGATCAGACTGTTTGGACTTAAGTCGGACGTGATTCGAGCTAACTCAAGTCAAACTTGACTGACTTGATCCAAGTTTGATCATGAATTAACTGACTCGACTATTCAAGTGTGTTGACCAACTCCTGGATCTGCCACGTGACTGAAAGTTGAACACACAGAAAACTTAGTCTATTTACATTCGACCAAAAAAAGGTTCAATAACAAAAATATGCTTCTCTTTCTGTTGACTCGTGGCAGAATCTATTGTGAGTGGCCACACAATTATTTTGTCGACAAGTTCAAATTCACACCCTTCATCTTCCATCTACCATGCTCATGGTCAATTGAGGGGGAGTTGAGAGTGTCGACCAAGTTCTTGTATCTTCTGAGGTAAATGCAGGTTGCCGGGGTGCCTGCAAAACTGGTGGGTTCTTGTTCACCAACACGGCAATGATAGAATCCATTGTTGGCCGATCATTCGGAACATCTTGGACGCATAACAGCCCCACTTGAATGCATTTAGCCACTTCAGCAACCGGGAACGATTCTTTGAGGGCGGGATCTACCAGCTCGCAGCATCTTCCTTCGGCCCAAAGTTTCCATGCCTGTAGTGAATCAAGGATGAATGTATTTGATCACAAACGACAACGGGAATGGAGGTACTTACAAATCCAAGAAGATTCAATGAACCATTCAATGGGTAAGACCCTTTGTTTCTTCTTCCGGAAATTATCTCCAGTATAATTACGCCAAAGCTAAATACATCTGATTTTTCTGAAAAACGGCCATACAAACCATATTCTGGTGCTATGTAACCACTGCCATTCATCATCAAACGAACAAGTTTAAGAGATGACATACTAAAAATAAATTGACATGGTAGTAGTTTACTTACTATGTTCCAACTATTCTTGTAGTATTTTCTTCCTTTTGTTTCCCACCAAATATCCTCGCCAAGCCAAAGTCTGAAATTTTGGGATTCATGTCGTAATCTAACAATATGTTGTCAGTCTTCAAATCTCTATGTATAACCCGAAGTCTGGAGTAGCGATGGAGGTAAAGAAGTCCTTGTGCAACGCCTTCAATTATTTGGAACCTCGTATCCCAATCTAATTTCAACGACTGATTTGAATCTGGAACCATTTATATATTCATAGAATTAGTTGAAATAGTATGTAGATATACCCAGATCCCTTTAATAAAATCTGACTCAATATGTGTAGGAAATCAGACTAACCGAATAGGTATTTGTCCAAACTATGATTAGGCAGATACTCATAGATAAGTATCTTCTCATCTTGATGACTGCACCAACCTAAAAGCTTCACTAGATTAGTGTGTTGTAGTCTGGCTATCAGCTCAACTTCATTTCTGAATTCGACAAAGCCTTGTTTTGAAGTCTTGGATAGCCTTTTCACCGCTATATCCTGACCATCCTGTAACTTTCCCTGAGATACAATGAAATGGTATTAATTCAAAAAGCCATCATACATGTAAGCTTAAGTTTGTTTCAATTTATAAGTAGCATGAACTAATCTACTATCATCGTCGTCGTCGTCATCATCAAGCTGTGTTTATCCAACTATCTAAGCTTGGTTACATGGTACAAAAATAACACAAATGTTTATAGACCAACATGCTATGCTATAACGTTTAGATCGGTAAGTTCTCACCTTGTAGACAGAACCAAACCCACCTTCTCCAAGCTTGTTCGTAAGGGCAAAGCCATCTGTCGCTTTAAGTATACTAAAAAAATCAAGTAAGGGTACATCAATGATACTGCCCCCATCAAGACTTCTCAACTCTTCCAATCTTGTTGCATTTTCCTTGTGCTTCGCTGCATTCAAGAAGAGTATTTGATGATCACAATTCGATTAATCATAAGAATTCCTAAATTGATTGCTCATATATTGAGATTGCTACATGATCGTCTGTGAATTGTCCTCCAGAAATAGAATGCAGTTCCTGAGAGTAGTATCAGAATAAACCCTACTGTTAGCATAATAGCAAGTAAAAGCATCGACTTATTTGACGATCCTTCATTTTGACTGTCCGAATCTGCATAAGATAAAAGCAATTTTCAGAACATGATCTTTCCATTAGATCCTTAGCCTTCTGCACTTCCAAACTTCTAAAATGGATGAGAGTAAACAAAAATAAGAAACAGCAATTTTCAATTACACTTAATTTCCTCAAGAAAACAAGGAACTTTGAGACAACCAACAGGTAAAAATACTAGCGAGATACCGAGGCCATCACTGCAATTATCACCCTAACCAAAGAACTAGATGCTTACCTAAATCGGATGCAGTAACACGCACAAAGAGTTCATCCCTACTCAAATTCTGCACAAGATCAGCTAAATCTCCAAACCAAACCAGGCATCTAGTGCTGCTGCCGATGCTTATCGTTCCGGAGAAGGAGTAGGCTGTGCAGTTGCAAGTCGCGGAGCAATTGGCTCTACACTCATTCTCACTAGCATCTCTCAGTAGTATCATACGATCAGGCAATTTCATGTTATTATAAGGAACATAATCTGCTCCCCTGTTGCAATCCCCAGCAGCAGCTCTCATGCAGCCCCCTGAGTAATTTCCAGCATCCCACTGATTGAAATTTCTGGGCACAAACCCGTTGAGGCATTTACACGAAAGGGTAGTAGGCTGACTGCCATCGCACACGCCGTTAGGCCCGCACTGGTTGTAGAACTCGCAGGGCTTGCTCGGGAGGTTGGGGACGGATCCTTCTATGACCCAACTACCGGAGCTCGCGTTCCAACTCAAGAGCTGGGAGAAGCCCGATTCCTGGATCACGACTCTGGAGACCGCCGAGCCCTCCGTGACGGTGAACCACCAGGAGACCCTATCTCCGTCGACGGCGATCGAGTGGACGTACGCGTTGGTGCTGTTCGCGGTGATGATGCGAGTGGAGTTGATCTCCAGCCCCGGCGCGCTCCGCAGGTTAGATCTCCAGTAGGGCTCCGATCCGCGCCAGATGAACCCCTGCATCGACGTCCTCGGATCGATCCCCAAGGTAAAACTACCCGACGAGAGATCGTCCTCGGATCGCCGCGACACGCATCTCGTCGGCGAGGCTATGCCGGGGCGGAGGTACGACGTCAGCCTCATTTCCGGGAGCAGGGTGTCGGTTGGGTGATCGAAGCTCTGCCAGATGAATCTATCCTTATCGCCTGCTGCTACTCTCAAGACGAGGTTGCCGGAATCCAAGAGCACTGCTTCATCGGCGGTGCCACTGGAAGCCGCTGAGGTATCGGAAGACCAGATTTTGCTTCCGCTGCTGCTGTATGCCACTAGATTGCCGTCGATTTCCAGGGTTAGGTTCCCGTAGGCGTCGCGGAGGGGGCTGTCTCGGTTGGCGACCCACACCACTGCTCCGTCGGCGACGTTGTGGTAGCGAATTCCGAGGTAGTAGCGGGCAGGGACGGAGGCTCCTAGGCGGAAGAAACCGAGGGCGAAGCTTCCGGCGGAAGAGACGATAGTTCGATTGAGGGAGATGGAGTCGCCGGGTCGGAGTGTGTACTCCTCCGCATGAACTGTTTGGCGGTGGGAAGAGGAGAGGAGGAAGAAGAAGAGGACGAGAAATGGAAGGGCCATGATCGAGCTCGAGTCCTCTCTGCAAGGAGGAGAGAGATAAGAAGGGACGAAGACGACGAAGCGCGGGTTGCCATTTCCGTGCTTCTCGTGACGTCCTGGTTTGAAAAAAGCGCCGGTTTGACCAGCCGCAATTCTTATCAGAATCAAATTGAACTGCATCAGAAAGAGTTTAATTTGTATTTAATTTTTTATAAATATTTTATATTGTATTTGTTCGAATTTAAACTCCGAATTAGACGGCGTTTAAATTTCTTAATATTTAAATTTTTTATTTTATATTATTTTATTATGGAACAAATATAAATAAATTAGTGTTGAATTAAAAAAGGGAAATAAATAGAGTGAAGGGGTGAAACAATTCCAAACTTTTTGCTAGTGGCCTTCTCATCCAACTCAACCGGGTTTAATTTCATTGGACCTCCTCGTCTTGGACCTCCTCGTCTTTTCAACTAAGCGTAGTTGGGATTGCTTTGTCCCCATGGGATAATGATGCCACGATAGGATATTTAGGTTATCACTCAGACACTTATAATTTGATTCCCAACTACCACGTATTTATAAGAATTTTCCTCCAAATAAGAAATAGGAAGCGCAATCAAAGGATGCTGGATGTATCCGGGCTACGACGTATTTGTAAGAATTTTTCTCCAAATAGGAAGCGCAATCAAAGAATACTGGACGTCTGAGCTGATTACTGCGTGCACTTTCCGATTTACCTTGGTGATCGATGAAAAATTTTTATGAAATCAGACCAATCATTTTCAGAAGTAGTCAATGAGAGTAAGTAACATTTATCTATTTTTTTAAGTTGAGATTACTTTAGCCGAGCTAAAATCGCACAGCACCTCAGTCAACAAATATATGTTGCTAATTCATAACTCAAAACCTCAAGCAACAGGTGTCTCCATGTTTACCACTTGGGATAAGACACTTCAACAGTAATGATTCCTATAGATGATAGAAATAATTGTTAATTAAATTGTTAGATAAAAAAATCAATAATGAAGAGGGTGCTCTTAGTTATCTTTAAAAAAAAAGACACATCTTTTTTAAAAAATAAAATTTCACCTTAGTATTTTTGTTATCTCAAAAATACTTTTATTCTACCGTTATTAAAATAACTACGTGTAACTGCTATAACAAGTTTAGCTCAATCAAAATTACTATATAAAGTATTGTTATATTAAAATATTTTTTATTAATTTAATCAAAATTACTTCAATTTAGCTAAATTGATTTATAATACGTATTAATTTAATTTTGATTAAGTTAAAATAATTTTGATAAGTTTAGATAATTTTGATAAATTGATAAAGATTATTTTGATATAATTACATTATATATATAATAATTTTGATAAATTAAATAATTTTATTTTATATTATAGTAACTACTATTTAATATGTTGTAACAGTTGTAATATAATTGTCACAACAACATGAAATAAAAATATACATATGTAAAATATTAGTGTAACTTTTTTTTATATATAAAAGGGGCTAATAAAATAAAATTACAAAGTCAAAGATAGTGAAACGGTCTAGTCTCTATTGTTGGGTGGGAAGGAAACTGACTTTGATTACAATTATCAAGTATTGTCGTTGTTGACTTGTTCAAAGACTTTGACTAATGATGGCTTAGTGATCGTTCCGTGGATTACATAATTTTCCCGCATAATTAATTTGTTTGAAGAACAAAATCTCTAAGTCAGAACAAAATCTCTCAATCTCAAGTTTGGCAGTGTTTGAAAGTTGTTTCCCACATATTATATTATATTATATTAATTATATTATATATATAGCAATATTAATATATTAAATTCAAATTTAAAAAATTAAAATAGTTCAGTTGAACCGTATTAATTTAATCCAGGTCAATTAAAAATTTTGACTATGTCATTGTCTACAAAGAAAATCATATAATGATATTCTCTTTGATCATTACACTAATCTCTACAAGCATTATTGTAGATTAAAGGTATAGAAAAGATTGGTAAAGGATTGAGAATTCCACCTATACAACTGTATGAAATTATTGAATCGAATGTGATTCCTTTAAGCTAGTATTACAAGGTTTTTGAAGAAGATAATTCATCTCCCTTCGATGATACTCATGGCTAGTTCTTGTGCCAGGGAATACGGCATTGGCAGCGGTGTTGGTGAATTTGTAGCTGAGGCGATGGTAAAATTGAGTTCTTGCTCACCAATATGATGGCGATAGCATCCAATGTTGGTCGGTCGATGGACCTATCTTGAACGCATAACAAGTCGAGTTGAATGCATTTCTCCACTTCAACAATTGGGAATGAATCGATCAATTGGGGATCTACCAAATCACAATATCTCTCTCTTCCACCCAAAGATGTCATCCCCATGAGATATCAAGGCCAGAATGAAATCACTGTGCTCTTAAACCACTGAGCTAATATAATCTTTCAAGCTATTTAGGTCGGGTTGGTTCCTCGTAGACTAGAGGAAGCCAACCAAGAATAATATTTATGACAAAATAGTTCTGAGATAGAATTATTTAATATGTTCTTTTTAGCAATGGTGGCCCATCTTTGACTATAACTTTATATATAACTTTATAATAACTATGATTCACACCATACAATTAATGTTGAATAAGATCTCACATGTGCATACCGTAGTGGATATGTGGAATCATAATTATTATACATTATAATAATTATGATTTATAATTATTATTACACCGTACAAGTGTTTATGTAAACGATAGATCAATTTCTATACATTTAGACCTACTAAATAAGAAAGAATAATTTAAAATAATAAAAATAGGATAAGATACTATTTTGATAATTAATTAATGAAAATAACAAAACACTCTTTTGATTTTTACACTTTAGCAAAAGATGAAGTCCGCCACCTCAGCGCACGGCTTCACATGGTTTATCTTATGATCCTTAATTATTTTAGCAAGTTTGTTCTGTAATAAGTAACTCAACCATGTCCGAGGACTATCTTTTGATTTTTACACGGATCATAATCATAAGAGGATTGATCAATATCTAACATAGTTGAATAATTTAATAAAGGCAGACAAACTAATCAATTTGAGCTATTCCTTTGAGTAATCCAATCAAGCCAAGCAATCAAATCAAACAAACAAAGAGATCTAAGCATGCCACGTGGGCCAACTGATTTAATCAATTCAATAGATGCAATCGACTAAATCAAGTTGAATAAATAAGGTGGGTTGATTGGTTGATAGAGGAAGAAATTCTAGGGAAGAGAGTTACAAGTCTTTCTTTGACTCCAATAGTAGAGAGTGATGTTAGAGAGAAATTAAATTAATTAAATATCTATGAAATCTTGCAATCAATAGACAAGAAGCATGATCGATCTTATTAGGAATCTAGTGATACTTCAACTTGAAGGAAAGGGAGAAGAGAGGAAGAAATTTAGCTTCAAAACTTAAATAGTTGTTAATGATGGAATTGAGAAAATGCCCTCATGAGAAGTTGTGTAACAAACAACAAAAGGCACAAACACCATTCAAAAGACACAAACAACTACTACGATAGAGTTTGAAGAAGATTATTCATCTCCCTTCAATGGTACTCATGGTCAATTCTGTCGGGGAATATGCGATTGGCACCAGTGTTGGTGAATCTGTTGTGGAGGTATATGCAGGTTGCTGAGGTGATGGTAAAACTGGGTTCTTGTTCACCAGCATGATGGCGATAGCGTCCATTGTTGGTCGGTCGGTGGACCTATCTTGAACACATAACAAGCCGAGTTGAATGTATTTCTCCACTTCAGAAACTGGGAATGAATCAATCAATTGTGGATCTACCAGTTCGCGACATCTTCCTTCAGCCCAAAGATGCCATGCCTATGAGATGTCAAAACCAGAATGATATCAATACCATTGAGCTTAGATGTAATCTTTCGAGTAATTAAGGTTGGTTGGCTCCTTGTAGATCAAAGGAAGCCAACCAAGAAAAATATTATGACAAAATTGAGATAGAACAATTCTTTTTGAAAGATATTTTCTCCATTTCTTGTAAATAAATCTTTACTTTCTAAAAAAGATTGAGAAACCATATCTCCGTATTAGGACTTATAAAGAAGACACAAATAACAAATAATTTATAAATATATTTGGAATGGTTCTTTAATCGTCTAACCAATCATTTCAATCAAGTTAAAGAATATGAACAGGTGAGATGATCTACTTACATATCCAAGAAGACTGAATGAATCGTTCATTGAGTATGAGCCGGTGTTTTTTTTACCAGAAACGATCTCAAGCAGAATCACCCCAAAACTATATACATCAGACTTTTCAGAAAAACGACCATGCAAGCCATATTCTGGTGCCATGTAACCACTGTCATATAACAAAAGTTATCAAGAAACATACAAAACATACAATGTCTTTTTGTCATTGTAGTGTTACACAAAAAAATGCCAATTAAGTTGATTAAAGATAATACTTGTCGATTAAGTTGATAAAAGATAATACTTACTATGTGCCTACTACTCTCCTTGTGTTTAGTTCCATATGACTTTCTCCAAATATCCTTGCCAAACCAAAATCAGAAATTTTGGGAATCATATTTTCATCCAGTAGAATGTTGCTTGTCTTCAAATCTCTATGAATGATGCGTAGTCTTGAATAGCGATGGAGGTAAAGAAGTCCTTGAGCAATGCCTTGTATTATACAAAATCTCGTATGCCAGTCTAATTGAGCTGAAAGGTTTGAATCTGAAAATATATATGTCTTAATTACTCAAGAAAATCATATTTACCTACCTAAAATAAATGGAACTCATGAAATTGAATCAAATGAGTGAGAAATATAGTAAGATGACTAACCAAATAAGTATTTATCCAAACTTCTGTTGGGCATATATTCATAGATGAGCATTTTTTCATTTTCATGAATGCACCAACCTAAAAGCCTGACAAGGTTAGTATGTTGAAGTTTGGCAATTAGCTTAACTTCATTTTTCAACTCCTCAAAGCCTTGTTTTGAGTTCTCAGATAGCCTTTTTACAGCAATATACTGACCATCTTCTAATCTTCCCTGAAATAGATAGTTTTATGTCAAATAAGATCCCATAAAGCTTAACAAAGAAGAATTCGTTTGTTCTTACCTTGTAGACAGAACCAAAACCACCTTCACCGAGCTTGTTTGTAACCGCAAAGTCATCTGTTGCCTTAAGAATACTGAAATAATCAACCAGGGGGTCATCAATGGCTCCCTCAATAGTATCAGGAGCTCTTAACTCACACAATCTTCTTGCTTTTTCTGCATTCGAGTAGTCAACCTTATTCCTAGTGATGATTGATTTTGTGAAGTTCTATAAAATATAGCATGACTATTAGAACCTCACCCAATCGCATGTGCCTCACCCATATAAAATAGCATGTTGTTCCGAAGAGAAGCATTGCAGCAGTGCCTGCTGTAAGTATAATAACAAGTAAACGTTTTCTCTTATGCGAATGTCCATCATATTGAGGATTATTATCTGCATGAGCCAAAGCAATTTTTAGTCAAATTATTAACAACAGCTCCTTATACACATATATACAACCATAATAAAATAGCATCGAAGTGTATCAAAATCATGTTTTCTTTAGATAACTGTTATGTTAAAAGTGGTTTACTTCTATAAGCAAACATAATTTGACACCTGAAAGAATGTAACTAGACCAAGTATAAGCAACCAACAATATCCTACATGGTAATAAATACTACAGTTTTACTTTCTCAAGCAAAAGAAAAAGACTGTATAGTAGTGTTAGTTCTTTAATGCAATCATATCTACTCCATAAGTAGAAGAATTAAAACTCTACCAAGATCTGCCGCAGAGACACGCACACGAAGTTCACCAATTCCAGTCAAATTTTGCACGAGATCAATCATGTCTCCAAACCAAACCAGACATCTAGTTGTGCTGCCAATGCTCCTAGTGCTGTCGAAAGAGTAGGCTGTGCAATTGCAGGTAGCCGAACAATTGGCTTCGCACTCACTTTCGCTAGCATCTTTTACTAGCAGCATGCCATCGGGTAACTTCATGTTGCTATAAGCCGTGTAGAATCCTCCCTTGCTGCAATCCCATCTAGTCTGTTTCACACAACCACCTGAGTAATTCCCAGCAGCCCACTCTGTGGAGTTGTTTGGTGAAAACTCAGCGAAGCATTTGCACGAGCGTGTGATGCTCCTGCCATCGCACACGCCATTTGGACCGCACTGATTGTAGAGAACACAAGCCCCCAATTCCATGTTCGGATACGAAGATCGAGTAACCCAGCTCCTGCTGGCCGCTTGCCAAGTCAACAGCTTGAGGAGCCCTGTATCCTCGATCATGAATCTCATCTCCGGCGAACCCTCCGACGCCGTGTACCACCAGGACAAATTCTGCTCGCCGGCGGAGATCGACATAATGTAGATGGATTCGTTGTCCACGTTCTGCGTTAAAATAACCGACCCGTTCCCGTTCCACGCATTGCTTCTGGCGTAAGGCTCCGATCCGCGCCATATGAAAGCTTGCATGGAAGTTATCGAATCCATGCCGAAGCTAAAAGTACCTGTGGCCGGGTCGCTCGATGTTTTCCACGACACGATCCTCGTGGCGCCGCCGATCCCGTAGGAAACGACTCTCATGCTGGGAAGCACGGTATCGGTGGGATGATCGAAGCTCTCCCAAATAATGGTATCGCCGCCGCGCGATCGCAAGACGAGGTTGCCAGAATCCAAGAGCACGGCCTCCGTGCCATTCGAAGTCGACGAGGTATTGGAAGACCAAATCTTGCTGCCGTCGCTGTCGGATATCACAAGATTCCCATCCAACTGCAAGGCCAGGACCGCAGCGGAGTCGGCGACGGGGCTGTCTCTGTTGGCCATCCACACCGGCCAGTCGGATCCGGCGTCGTTGTACCAAATAGCAAGGTATGAGGAGGTCGAGGGAGACTGGTCGGGGGTGATGAATCCAAGGGCAAACGTTCCGGCGGCAGAGACGATGGTCCGGTTGATGCCGATGCTGTCGCCAGGGCGGAGAATTTCCCCGGCGGCAGTTGCCGTGTGGATTTGGGAAGACAAGGGGAAGAAGAGGAGGAGGAGGAGAAGCTGATGAAGGCTGAATACCATGTTTGCTTAGTGATTGGACAGAGGAGGAGAAGCGCGCCAGTATATGGAGGCCAGAGACGACGGACATGGTCGACGGAAAAGTCAGTTTGTTTTCAAAATAAATAATTTATTTTAGTAAAATATTTATTTATAAATGGCCGGTGAGAGTTTGAATTGAGTATTTTTAAAATTTATTTAATATGTAAAATATGAGATTAACTCGTATATTAATTAGTTCGTAAAATCTAAGTACCTTATAAATAAATAAAAAATAGAAACAACTTAAAAGAATGCAAGTCGGGCATCGATTATTTATATAAATAATACTCACATTTCTTAATCTCCTCAAAGTACGTACGTATGTGGAATCAATCAAGGTCATTCATGAAGGCCATTTAATATTATTATATATACACTTTGAATTAATGAATAACGTGATGCTATCGGTGATCATTTTAGTGTGTCTTTGATTTGATTATATAATAGGTGGCATTTTTTTCCACCATGCAAGATTAGGGTTGGTTGGTTCAACAACAACAAAAGAAAGATTTGAGAGAGAGAGAGAGAGAGAGAGAGAGAGCTGTCACTTTCTTTGATTTCATGATTGATTTCTTTGATTCTTGTTGATAAAGGGAGTGTTAGTTAGACCCGACCACGGTTCGAAACCGACGGTTCGACGGTTCGGAACCGTCGGTTCGACGGTTCGTGGCAGGTCGACCCTTAACCTTAACCGCCCAAGACGGGTACGGTTCACGGTTCGGAACCGCCGGTTCACGGTTCGGTTCACGGTTCGCCACGGTTCGCGACGGTTCGAGATTATTATATTAAAAATTTTAAATTTTAAAATTTAAAATTTATTAAAAAAAGGACTTGCACTTATTAAGTTGCCTACGTATCCCCTTAGGGTATAGGGGAATCAAAGCCCACGTAGTTCTTTTACATTTTACCCTTTTACATCACTCACTTCCATTCCCTCCCGTTCCTCCCGTTGTATTCGTTCCTTCCGTATCAAATTCTTCGGCTTCGTCTTCTGAAAGTTGCATTCCTTGGATTCTTTTCTCGGCTCTGGTCCAATCGTCGAGTAATGCTTGGGCTTCCAATGAGTCGGGAGACATAGTTGATCGTCGTTCATCTAGTATGTTGCCGCCGGCACTGAATGTCTGCTCCACAGCAACAGTTGACACTGGACATGCTAAAATTTCTTTGGCAATTACAGAGAGAACGGGAAAGCTTTGAGCCTTCTGTGACCACCACTTTAAAATATCGAAATCTTCACTATCTGCTTCATTAAAATCAAAAGAAGTGGTAAAATAATTCTCAAGTTCCTGTGTGGAACTTGAGGATCCTCGTGGACGTTTCGTCCGTTCTTTTAATAAAAGTTGTGCTTTTGAAAGTTTTAAATTAGTACTAATAGTTTGTTGTTGTGTTTCAGAAATATTAGTTTGTATTCCATATTTCACATAATATTGATTATAAATATCATTTAAATAATTTCTAATAATATATATAATACTAGCTGGATCAGGAGAAGAAGGATCTTTAATAGGAATTAAAGCGTCATAGTATAAAGTTAGCATTTCTTGTAAAACTTCTAATTTAAATCTATGATCTAAAGCAAATGCAACTAAATAAATTTCAGGAATTAAATAAAAATATTTTTTCCATTTAGTTTTCATAGCTAATATACAAGAAGTTAAAGCTTCATTATTGATATGTTCATTTAAAATTAATACTATACTACAAAAATTTACTAAAACTAAATGAGCAGTGGGATAATAAACACCGGAAAGTTGTTCGGTTGCATCATTAAATACTTTTAAAATTTCACAAATAATACTACAAATATTCCATTGTTGTGAAAATAAATAAATATTAGTATTACTATTTTCTGCAAAAAATAAACATAATAAATCTTTATATTGAAATGAATCTTGTAATAATTGATATGTGGAATTCCAACGTATTGGAACATCACGTGAAAATTTTTTAGGTCTCATTCCATTAGCTCTACAAAATCTACCCCATTGTTTCATCATAGATGGATGAGACCATAAATATGAAATTGCAATTCTAATTGGTTTAATATAATTTTCTAAAAGTCTTAATCCATCTTGAACACATAAATTTAAAACATGGCATACACAACGAATATGAAAAAATAAACCACCAATAACAGGTTGACAAATAAATTTTAATTCATCTATAGAAGCGGTATTAGAACTAGCATTATCTAATGATATTGAAAATATTTTATGAGTTAATCCATATTCTTCTAAAATTAAACATAATAATTGTGCAATATTATGGGCAGTATGTGATTCATCAAAAACTCTATAAGCTATTAACCTTTTTTGGAGGATCCAAGAGTTATCAATCCAATGACAAGTTACACCCATGTAAGAATGAGTTTGCCAATGATCACTCCAAATATCGGCACATAAAGAAACTTTATTATTTAATTTACTAAATTCATCAATTAAATTTTTTTTCCTTGTTTTACTAATTTTTTAATTGTACGAGTAAGTGTAGTCCTAGGAACACGTTTAGCAGATGGATTAAGAGATTCTTTACAAAAATTTTCAAATGTGCATTTAGATCCAAAACTAAAAGAAAGATGTTCTACGGAAATAAATTTAGCTAATGACTCTCTTAATTTATTATCATGAATATAAAAATAAATCAGAATCAGTACTACTACCGCTAGAAAATCTAGATAATTGTGTTTGAGAAAGGTCGAGTCCATATTCCGTCGGGTGCTTCGTTTCTACATGTCGTTTTAACGATCCATAGCCGCCGCCGGCTTGAAATTTTCTAGGAAGCATTGCAATGCTTGCATTTTGCACGCATTTCTTCAGATGGAAGAGTGACTTTCTCAAAATGTTTAGTAAAAATAGAAGATTTTAGAGGAGGATTATCCCGAACCTTAGAAGTAATTGCTTCAGTACTTCCTTGTGTTTCGGGCGTCGGAAGGTGTTGGGCCTCGATCTCATCATCGGTGGATTGAATGTTGGGAATGGGATCCTCGTGCGCTATTTCTTTTCCCCTTCCGAGATCGATGTGAAGAACTTCCACCGCGGTCTCCTTCCATTGTAGTCGAAAGATGGAGTCGGAACTCGGAAACGCGAACTTACGAAGTTGAGAATGAGAGATTGAGAGTTAGAGAGTAGAGAAGTGTGTGAAAATGATGAAATGAACTCCCTATTTATAGAATTCGGATCATAACGGACACTAAATCATAGCCATTGATCAAAAAACGGTCAAATGATCCTAACCGTTGAAAAAAAAAATAAAAAAATCAAAAAAAACCCCCTCCAACGGCTCTGGCCGGTTAACCGCCGGTTCAGAGCCGTTGGAACCGGCCCCCCCCCCCGTTGGAACCCCCCCCCCAAAAAAAAGGCTTAACCGCCGGTTAACCGACGGTTCGCCGGTTCCAAATGGGCTGAACCTTAACCGGCCCGGCAGGATGCCGGGCCGGTTACGGTTTGGCCCGGCTAACCGGGTCAACGGGTAACCTGGTCCGTCCACCCGGGCCGATTCCGAGCTG
>NC_133865.1:864943-894442 GCF_044706935.1 Curcuma longa | reverse complement strand
TGTTGTGCATCTGCTCGCTTGGTTGGTCTTGGATGACACTTCACGACGAGACGGGAGGAGGGCTCCCCTCACCCTTCACCATGTGGTGTTGGCTGATGGATGTCCCCTCACGCGCAGGAGGCTACCCTCACCCTCACGAGGGTGACCGACTACGAGGATATCAGAGACAGCTTTAGTTCTTGGTACACATGAGTAGAGAGTGAGGAAGATGCGCATTGTATTCACGAGAGCACATGTACAGCATACCTGTGGCACCTGCTCAGATCTGACACATCGTCAGACATGATATGAGCCGACGCTATAGGAGCTCCTGTATGGTTGTGCAGTTCCTTTGATGATTATATATTTACCTTTCATCAAAAAAAAATGAAAGAGCTCTCAGTCTGCAAACCATCTGTCACCAACATCCGCACCCAAACATGTCACCAGGAAGGCTACTATAGAAACTCAACTAGCAATAACTAGTCCTTCCACAGCAGGAGACCATAATTCAGGAAGCCTCCAACTCACTGCAGGGTGTCAAGCTGCGAAACAGTCTGCTCCACAGAATACTTTTCAGTATCAGCAACATGGGACTCAAGTCCCAACTACCATGCAGCCTTTAAGTCAAATGGATAGTCAAGCACCATCAACTACAAAAGTAGCCAATCCAACAATGCCCACTGGGAAATTTATGCAGGCCAAACCCAGCGCAGCTGAATATGACAGAAACAGCACTGTCAGTGTGCAATGCAGTGAAGCCGAAAGAGGAAATACTATAGAAAATCAAGAGAATGTATCAACAGCAGGGAGGAAAAAGGGGAAGTTTCAGAGTCCACTGAATTCTCAATGTCTAAATGAGGAAGCAATGGGACTTAAAATAGTTATTCATCATAATGCCACAGATGCAGACCATCAGCAAGGAGGCACTCATGGCACAAGAAATCAGATTCCACAGGATACTGCACAAGCCATCTCTCAGAATCAGGAGGAGGCAAACATACACAAGGTGCTGGCACATCCAGTGGGTCAAACAATGCAGAAGCAAAGGAAACATTACTACAGCAAACAAACACAGTTGGACCAGAGGGTGACACTGCAGCACCCTCAATCTCAAGCATCTCTCATGGTTTTGATCAGACAGACACCTCCATTCATGACATCTCAAACTCCACTTATGACACAGACTATGAGGAACATATGCAGAAGATGGTAGCATACTCCAAGCTAAAGCCAAGCAAGAGACCTGTGGTTAGCTCAGTCAGGAAGAAAAGCAAAGGTATAACTAGTAAATTCAGCATCCAACATATAGGAAATAGCTCAGGGAAAATACAAACTAGGGCAAGGGCAAGGAGGAAGTTAGAAGCCACTGCTACAGAACAACAATCACACAAAAAAACTGCAAGCAGATTGCCACAGGATACTGCTGACATGGATGAAACTGAAGAGGGTGAGATAGTGGCTGATGCTTGTCTAGTCTTACAGGGTAACTTCTTGGGAGGAACAAAAGGAATGCAAACAAGAAAGCAACTGCATAGTCAAAGGCAGGACTGGGAGACAACTCTAGCAGCAACATCAATGGTCACAGAACCTGCACAACTGGCACAACATAGGCACAAAGCAACAGCAGCTTCAACTCAGCAGACGGGATATGCACACATACAGAAGCTAGACACGCATGCAGAAGGATGAATGTGCACACTGAACAGGACATAAGCCCATTATAGTGGGACTTGCAGCCCTCAGATGGCCAATCTGCATAGCAATCATAGAGCCTGATACAGCAGCACATGATACAACACATATGGGGCCTGATACATCAACACATGGCACAGTAATTGGCAGTGATGGAACAGTAGTGGACAGTGACCAAAATGGCACACAAAAAGACAAGCATGAGGAAGATAAGCAAGGGCAACATGAGACACGAAGTCGGGCAACCACACGAAGGGCTTTGGCCCCATGAAGATCGGTGCATGGAACATACGAGGCCTCAACAAGGGCCTCAAACAAAAGGAGGTTGAGCGCCTCCTTTTAAGGGAGAAATTGTGCGTCTTTTGCATCATGGAGTCCAAACTAACTGAGGAGTATTATGACACACTAAAGGCATCTCGATTCCAGATGTGGAGTAGTGAGCACCACGTGGGAGATTCAGGCAGGAGTCGGATGCTTTTGCTTTGGGATAGTCGAGTCATCACTCTGGAGGTTCAGGCTTGGGCAGAACAATACATACATACACTCATTAAGCCTCAGAGCACAGGGACCACATATG
Source organism: Curcuma longa (assembly GCF_044706935.1). Lineage (NCBI taxonomy): Eukaryota > Viridiplantae > Streptophyta > Magnoliopsida > Zingiberales > Zingiberaceae > Curcuma > Curcuma longa. The sequence goes on along the minus strand of NC_133865.1, from coordinate 892,191 downwards.
CAGTCACCTTTGTATATGGTCAGCTTACCATCACTAGTAGACGTCGACTCTGGGAGGGGTTGCGGCACATTTCAGCAGCTATAGACTCACCTTGGCTCCTATTGGGGGATTTCAACTCCCCCCTCACTCCGGCTGACAAAAGGGGGGGGACTAGATGTGACTACATATGCTACCTCCGATTTTCAGGATTTTATCACTATGGCAGGTGTGGAGGATTTGCATTCTATGGGTTGTCAGTTCACATGGACGAACGGGCGTGTGGTGTGCAAGCTTGACCGTGCCATGGTCAATGCCTCATGGCTGGAGCAGGACCGGAGTAGCTATGCTGAGTTTCATCCACCAGGGGTCTTCTCTGATCATGCTATATGCACCGTCACTATTATGGATCCTGGTAGACGGAGGGTAAAGCCATTCAAATTTTACAACATGTGGACTACCCACCCAAGTTTTACTCAGACCGTGCAGGAGTTTTGGGAGCACACAGGGACAGTGGACCATGGGACAGCCCAGTACAAACTGAGAGAGAAATTGCGCCAGCTGAAATATCCACTACGGCAACTAAACCATCAAGATTTTCAACACATTCAAGAGAGGGCCAGATTAGCACAGATCCACCTTGAGGAGGTACAGCAGAGAGTTCTTGATCAGGGCCAGCCAGAGGAGGAGTACGCCGAGGCACGGAGAGTAGCAGAGAGGCTGAAACATGTAGAGTACCTTTTCTATCAACAACGGGCTAAGCATAAGTATTTCAGGGAGGTGGACCGCAACACTACCTTTTTGCATTGATTGGTCAAACGAAACAACAAAAGGCGAGAGATTGTTGCAGTAGCGAGACAGGATGGTAGCATGGCCACGGATCAGGAGGGTATTGCCCAGGAGTTTGTGAGGCACTTCCTGGCACAGCTAGGGGTATCAGTGGATTGCTCTGCGTTTCATTCAGATTGTATGAGTTTTGGCAGAGCACTTACTAGTGAGCAGCAGGATAGTCTCATCAGTTTTGGACAGAGCACTTACTAGTGAGCAGCAGGATAGTCTCATCAGACCACCATTAGAGGAGGAGATCAGGAGGGCTTTGTTCGACATTGGTGATCTTAAAGCCCCAAGACCTGACGGGTATGGTTCCAAGTTCTTCAAGAGTACATGGGACATTATTAGAGAGGATCTTCTTGCAGCCATACGTGAGTTTTTCACAAATGGCCGTTTGCTTTGTTCTTGGAACCATACACTCATAGCATTGATACCCAAGACGACACATGCTACATCGGTGATAGAGTACAGGCCCATTTCTTGTTGCATGGTATTCTATAAGGTGATTTCAAAGCTCCTTGCCAGTCGATTGGCAGATATATCTGACCACCTCTTGCACCCTGCCCAGACAACTTTTATCAGACGTCGTACCATCACAGATAACATTCATCTTGCACAGGAGCTACTTCGTCGTTATACAAGAAAGCGCATTTCACCACGTTGCATGCTGAAGGTGGACTTACAAAAGGCTTTTGACTCTGTCCATTGGGGGTTCCTCCTGGAGGTGCTCACATCACTACGGTTCCCTGCTATGTTTATTGCATGGATCAGAGAGTGTATTACCACGACATCATTCTCCGTCATCATTAATGGCAGCACTTATGGATTTTTTCAAGGAGCCCGGGGACTGCGGCAGGGAGACCCCCTCTCCCCATACTTGTTTGGGCTATGCATGGAGTATCTATCCCGCACACTAGCACGATGTACTACGAGATCAGATTTTCATTTCCATCCCATGTGTGAGAGCCTACGGATAGACCACCTGATGTATGCAGATGACTTGCTACTCTTCTCACGTGGGGATGTCTCTTCGGTCACACTGTTAGTGGATTGCTTGCAGAGATTTGCTCGGATGGCTGGCCTCACGGCCAACCTGGCAAAATCCAGTATTTACATGGCAGGGATTGATGAGATTACTCGACAGCGACTTTTACAGATCACAGGGTTCCAGTTGGGAGAGATGCCTTTCAGATATTTGGGGATTCCCATTGCCTCTCAAAAGCTACGGATATCAGATTATTCTACACTCATGGATGCTTTGAATAGGCGAGTCACCTCCTGGCCTAAGGCGACACTGTCTTACGCCGGGAAGACTCAGCTGGTGACCTCTGTACTGCAGGGGGTGGAGTGCTACTGGATGTCTGTGCTACCGATACCTAGTGGGGTGGTGGACCAGATTTACAGGATTTGCAGATCGTTCATGTGGACCACACCGAGACCGCCGATTGCATGGGCAGAGCTATGCCGACCTAGGAGAGAGGGTGGTCTTGGCTTGAGGGACTTGAGTGCCTGGAACCGCGCCTTATTGGCAAAGGTTCTATGGCGACTCCAGGACAAGCAAGACACACTCTGGATTCGGTGGGTCCACCACACGTACTTACAGCAGACTGAGCTATGGGGCTGGAGAGCTAGGCAGAGTGACTCATCGCTGATTAAGCAGCTTTTACACATACGTGACCATATCATGGCGACAGCGGGTAGTTCAGCGGCAGTGGCCCAGCTATTAGCAGGATGGTTTGAGCATCCTCGAGGAGTAGCACGAGCATATGATTTTTTTTTCGAGATGTTAGGCCGCCTCAGCCATGGGTACGGACAGTATGGCACGCTTCTATTCAGCCGAGCCACGCCTTCACTCTGTGGCTCCTGGCACGGGGATGACTGCCAGTACGAGCCGGACAGGATCACATACCAGATCGTCAGTGTGCCTTTTGTGGTCAGATGGAGGAGACCTTGGACCACTTATTTTTTCGGTGCCACATCACCAGCCGACTATGGGGACGGGTACGAGCATGGCTACAGCTACGACCAGAGATGACTACTTTTTGGAGCATGTTGCGTACCTTCAGACGACTCTACAGGAGGACCTCCACTGCATCATCAGCGCATCACGTGGCCATGGCTGCCCTAGTACATCACCTGTGGAGAGCTAGGAACGCCTTGATACATGAGGGGAGGCGGCTGGATGACGAGGCATTATTCAGACGAGTTCAGACACATGTGTACCGGACTTTGGGCGTCTACACGGACCGGGAGCTACTGCGGGGGAGCGTTGCAGAGCAGTTTTTTGTATGAGAGAGGACATTTGTATGCATATCTACTTTCTAACCTCCATTTGCATAGTAGGAGCTAGAGAGACATGGAGGTAGAGAGATAAGTTGTTTTACATGCATTCATACGCACACGTACTTGCATATTAGGGTTATGTATACTTTCGAAAATTTGCATTACATTCATGACATCATGCATACATATCATTACATGCAAAAAAAAAAGGTGAATGGATCCACCATCATTGATCCATCTAGTCCACAGCAAACGGCTCGTGGTAAAGACGTCCCAAATCCGTTGATGGCTGAGGCTTTGCCAAAAAGCCTATCAGGGTGAATGAGTCCACCAGATTTGGCTCATCTAGTCCGTAGTGACGGCTGCGGTAAAGACACATCAAATCCGTTGATGGTTGAGGCTTTGCCAAAAAGCCTATCAGGGTGAATGAGTCCACCAGATTTGGCTCATCTAGTCCATAGTGACGGCTCTGGGGCTTTGCCAAAAAGCCTTGAGGGTGAATGAGTCCACCAGATTTGGCTCATCTAGTCCGCAGAAACGGTTGCGGTAAAGACACGCTAAATCCGTTGATAGCTGGCCACTTGCTAAAATTGTGCAGGATAGCTGATTGGGGCCGACGACAGACGATGGGGACGACCAGATGCTGAGACGGTTGGAGCGGTTGTGATGGTGAGTTGACTAGATTTACTGCACTACTTTTCTGTATTCGTTGTTTTTATTCGCTTCCGCTTTCGCACTCGAGTTTCTACAAAAAATCAAAAAGCGTGCAAACACGCTATTCACCCCCCCCCCCTCTAGCATGTTTTCGATCCTACATTAAGTTCATGGATGAACACTTTTGAACGCTTGAATGACCCTTAGTAATGGAGTCTAGAGTGATGAAATTGAGATAGTGTACATTTTCTACCTAGTGAGGTTTATACCCTATTTGTGTGATGCACTTTTGTGATTAATTACTCTAGAACTTGCTTGTGTTCTTTCAAGGCTATATTTTCTAAGATGGGTCCACATTTATGAAGGCTAATAATTTGTTTCATCAACCACACATTTTCTTTTAAATCATTCTATACCTATACTTCATATCATTTTCCTTTAAATCTTTTCACCTTAATTTCGATTCATCTTTCTTTTATCTTGTATGTGGGTATTCTTAGATGCTATTAATGTTTCTTGCCCGAGACGGTCAAGGATTTAAGTGTGGGGAGGTGGAAATTATTGTGAAATTATTGATGAGTTCATTGAAATTATCCTATATGTTTGGTGTTGGATGTTTTGAGTTTTTTTGATGGAGTTACTGTTTTGAGATGAGATTTGAAGTGTTTTCAAGATAAGATGAATGTGGCATTTAATGGTGTTTGATAAGTAAAAAAAAAAGAAACAAAAAGAAGAAAAAAATGGGAACAATGTGCCACTAGGGGGAATATTTGTGCCAATTGTGATCAAAATCAATGTGAAAAGGAGGATTTCGAGTATAGCACTTGAAAGTTTCATTGTTGTGATGTTATGATGAATTTTGTGTTGATATATGAAGTTGTGAAATTCTTTCAAGAAAATTTGAAAAGCAAGTGCTAAATTCTCTAAACAAAAGTTAACATGAGTTATTTCTAACCTCTCATTGGTTTTTTTTTGTTTTTGAATTACTGAATTGAGTTGAAATGAGTTGATATCAAAATGCATTGAATCATGTTTGCAATGTAATGCATTGATGAGTTATTTTGAGGGTTTTTCATTGATGAGAGGTTATGAAGTGAAAATAAGAGATAAACTTTATTAGTGGCTGGATTTTGGGCATTTGAGATTTGGTTTACGGCCGGATTAAAGAGCAAAAAGAATGTTAAAGAAATGTTCAGAAATGAGTTTGAAAAGGAGGATTCAAATTGTGGGAATTGAATTGGTAAACCAAGTGGAAATCAAAAGCTAGCCACATGTGCCAAAACAAATATACTATGTGCCAATTTTGAAATTTTTGAAGCCCTTATGACTTGTTGGGATATAATCTACTGAAGTTATTGTGTTGTGAAGCTATGAAAGGTTTAAAGAAATGCTAATGCTGTGTTTATAATCAGTAATCAAAGTTGAAACAAGATTGAAAAAAAAACAGTTTGAAAAAAAAAATGATGAAGAGTCTTGAAGTTGTGGAATGGTTTTGCCTAAATTGTCTTCAACAAATTAGCTGAAACTCATGTGAAGAAGTGGGATTGAAGGCAATAAACCATGGATATAGTTCAGTTTGAAATGAATCAAATCAGATCAGAAAACAAAGAAATAGAATGACAAAAATGAAAAAAAAAATAGAGAAAAAAAATAGAATTGCTGGTTTATTTTCACAGTTGAGTTTTGAATTTGTTTGAGCTACTGATCTGCATTCGAGCTGCAAGGAAATTGAAGTATGATGAACAATGGAAATCAAGTGACAAAGTGAAAAAAAAATGGATGAAAATCAGTAAGAAAAAAAAGAAAAAGAAAAGTTTCATTTTGATTTTGAATTATTTTTGGAATTGAATGTGCCATTGATACATTGAAGTTGTGGTTTCATGTGAAGTGAGTTTTGGGTTCTAATGATTGGTTGCTATATTTCTTAGCTCTTATAAAACCTAAATGTGAAGAAATTGGGCTTGGTTTCAAAGGAAAAAATAAAAGATGGTACATATATGGCAACATTGAAGCAAAATGAAGAAAGGATGAGGAGAATGTATCAAGGAGAGAAATTGAATGAGTTTAGACCAGAAGTGTTTCATGGATTTGAAGAATACACAGTAACAAATAGGATACAGAAGAAAGCTTTTAGGAAAAGGGCAAAGGATCATTGATTAGAATTTAATTGTATCCATGTCTACCACTACACTTGAATTTCCTTAAAGCACTTTCCTTGAAATTTTCTTTCTACAATTGTTCATTTCATTGATATCGGTTTATGATTTCTTTATTATCTTCAATATTCCTTAATAGGTGTGGATTCCAAATCAAGAATAGTAGTGGAGAGTAGAAAGCAAGCAAGCCTATGGAAGTGCATGAAACTTAAGTTGCTTGAGTGAGCCCTGCTTTACTATGATCATGAATTAGAATTAGGGTGAGAGCCACTGATTTATCTATTGAAAACAACCTTGTGAGACTGAGTATGATGTATTTATCTTAATTAATCATGAAGGATGAAACTTGCTAGGTAGTTAATCAAGTACAAGTGTTTAGTATTGGTGCAGGAAGCACCAGCAGATCGAACCTGAGTTTTGATAATGGAACTAGGTTCAAGTTAAGTACGTTATTGGACTAAGATGATGACTTAAGTGTGCAGGAAGCACAGGGTTAAAGTCCTAGTGAAAGCTAGGCATGAAGTCTTGGTAGAGTCAAGAGCACCAAGTGAAGTCTGGGCTGGTCAGGAGGACCAGGCCACAGCAGAAGTCTCGGTTGGTCAGGAGGACCAACTGCAGCAGAAATCTGGACTGATCGGGAAGGATCAAGTCGCAACAGAAGAATGGGTTGATCGGGAAGAACCGAGCCATAGCACAAATCCTAGGGGCCGAGGACAGAGCCGAGCAAAAGTCCAACGGGTCAGGAGGACTCGGTTGGCAGTCAGATAAATTCTCCTGAGTGGAGTGGGTCAGGATGCGTTCCCGAGAGGAACAGTAGGCGTCGATCTAACCTAGGGTTTCACTGGAGACCTGAAGTTAAGACCTTAAGTTGGTTCTAGGAACCGACTTAAAAATAAGTTTATTTTGTATGTTATTCACTAATATTTTTGCAGGAAAGGTAAAATCGGACGAAAGCTAACTCCGAGATGAAAATGTTAATTTTTGTCACTGGAGTCGACTTAGGCAAGGACTGGAGTCGACTTAGGCAAGGACTGGAGTCGACTCCAGCCGAGTCAGCAGCATCCCGGAAGTCAGCGCGTTGATTTTCTGCCAAATCAGACTAGAGTCGACTCCAGTGAACAGTTGAGTCGACTCAGGCAGCAACGATAAAACTTTATCGGCCACGACGACTGGAGTCGACTCAGAGCAACAGTTGAGTCAACTCAGGCAGGATAACGAGCGAGAGCGATAGAAGTTTATCAGCTACGTTAGCTGGAATCGATTCAGATGCACAGTTGAGTCGACTCAGGTCTCCTATAAAAGAAAGTCGCGAGCAGCAGCCGAAGGCAACAGTTTTCTTGATCTAAAATTACATTCTCACAACTCCCAAGCGTCTTCGTAAAAAGAGACATATACCCTACGGTCACTTATTAGGATTGTTACTGAAAGTTTTTGGCCAAAGTATCACATGTCAAGAGTATGACACTCTTGGATACATGTACAAGTAACTTGAATCTACAGAACAAGAAAGCAAGTTTGGGTTAGGTGTGACGTAGTTAGCCTAGTGGAGACTGACGCATATAGACCATGTCCTGAACTAAGCTGGTATAAGACGGTGAAAGGAATGAGACACGTTTCATTATAGCTGCTGAAGGATTTAGAAATTATTCTGGATTCAATCGTTGATTTTTTTAATCAATTGGGGATTATGATTTACTACTAGGTGTTACTCATGATCATTTCATAATTAATGGTTAATTATAGGACGGTCAACATAACCGAGAACCTATTGGGTCACACGCACTACAAGTTTTTCGAAGGATTTAAAATAAGTTTGAGAATTAGATTCTCAGATCGAAAGAAATAAAATCTAATTGAACTGAACAAAGGCAAAATAATAGATTTCATCTTATAAAGATGAAATAAACAAAATTGGTTTAGTTCAAATTAGAGGTGGTTTGATTATTGAACCAAACGATTTGATTTTGAGTCAAATTAAACCAACTTAGTTTGGTTCATGATGGAAGATAGTTTGGCAAAACGGGAACAATGATGGGCTTTGTCTTGTAAAGATGAAATGAACAAAACTAGTTTGGGTCAAATCAGAGATTATTTGATTATTGAACCAAGTGATTTAGTTTTGAACCAAATTAAATCCAGTTCGTTACAGTAAATCCTAAAACTGGTTAAAATCAATTGGTTTTTTTTCTTTTGGTCTGGTTCAGAGCTTTCTTCTCTAGTTCACTGCAGTTGTTGCATGCCACATGCTAGAAGGGATCTCACGATCCCAATTTTGTCAACGACGACATCTCCACGACCTGCATCTGCCAGCGACACAGTCTTCCTTCTGTTGGTGCAAGAAGCACTAGATCTTACCTAGAGTTTTGATGTTTGACAATACTCATAGGTCTGGTCAGTTTGACCAAGGGGTTGATCTAAATAGTCAGGACCAGATAACTAGTGAGAAATCCTAGTCGGTTAGACTAGGCAGTGGAAGTCTTGATCTAGAAGATTGGGCAAGAAAAAGTCCTAGTTGTAGGTTAGGTAAAGGGAAGTCCTGGTTTGGAGGATCAGACAAAAGTCTTAGCAAGGTCAAGTGCACCAAGTGCAAGTTCATGCAGTGTAAGGAGGACCGGAAAGCATGGTCAAAGTCCAATCGGGTACAGTCAGGAGGACCAGAGGGTTGGTGAAGTTTGGATGGTCTGGAGGACCAAGCACAACAGAAAATTCCTGGGGGCCAACGACAAAGCTAAGCGGGAAGTCCAATAAGTCTGGAGAACTTGTTGACAAAACTTCTCCCGAGTGGAGTGGATAAGGGCGCGTTCCCGAAGTAAAACAGTGGGCATCAGACTAACCTTCAGTAGAAATCTGAAGTTAGACCCACAAGATAAATTTTAGGTTATTTGTTTGCTTGTATGTTTGTCTTGTAGGAACCAGGAGCTAGAAGCAAGAGGGAGAAAGTAGAGGTAAAACAAAGAAAGACAACTGAATCAAGTCCGGGATCAACTCAGGTCAAAGCTAAGTAAACTAGTTCCAGTCGACCTGAGTCGCTCCAGTCAATCTACGTATATTTTTTCATATGTAGATTTATTTTAAAAAGTAAGGGTATTTTTGTAATTTTATATATTTAACCTTCATTTTCTTTCCTTTCCTCCCAAACAAGGTAACACATATTACATTAATGAAACTTTCCTTCCTCCCAAACAAGGAGAACATAAATACTTTCCTTCCCCTCCCTTTCCTTTCCTTTCCCTTCTTTCCCCTTTCGTTACCTTCCCTCATCCCCATCCAAACAAAGCATAAATCGCGATCACAGTTTTATGGAGAAGGAACAGTGCATGAGCGTTTGGGAGGAGCGAGGCGTGACCAAACCACTTTTGAGGGTTTTTAGGCTGCTGTAGTGAACTGGAGAAAGCTTGAACCAGAGAAAACCCAAAAAAATCCAAACCAGACCGGGTTAATTTAGGGTTTACTATAGTAAATCAGATTCAAAACTAAATCGCTTAGTTCACTAACCAAACGACCTCTGATTTGACCCAAACTAGTTTTATTCACTTTATCTTCTCAAGACGAAGCTCCTCATCTTTTCCATTTTGCTAAAACATCTTCCATCATGAACCAAATCAAGTTGGTTCAATTTTAGTTCAAAATCGAATCATTTGGTTCACTAACCAAATGAACTCTGTTTTGAATAAAATCAGTTTCATTCATTTCATTTTCATAAGATGAGTTCTATCATTTTATTCATTTGTCTAGTCCAACCAGACTTTATTTCTCTCATTCTGAGAATCTAGTTCTTAAACTCATTTTAAGTCCTTCAGAGAACTTGTAGTGTGTATGACCCAATAGGTTCTCGGTTATGTTGGTCGTTGGTAATTAATCATTAATTATGGAATGATCATGAGTGGCAACTAGTAGTACATCATGATCCCTAATTGATCAGAAAATCAACGATTGATTCCAAAACATCTTCTAAACCTTTCAGCAGCTACACTAAATCGTGTCTCGTTCCTTTCACCGTCTTATACCCGCTTGATTCAGGACAAGGTCTATATGTGTTAGTCCCCACTAGGCTGACTACGTCACACCTAGCTCAAGCTACTTTCTTGTCCTGTGAATTCAAGTTACTTGTATATATGTCCAAGAGTATCTCACTCTTGACATATAATGCTTTGGCAAAAGACTTTTAATAACAATCCTGACAAGTAGTCGTAAGGTATACGTCTCCTTTTCTAAGGAGTGGTGAATCCTCTATGGGTTATTCAAACACCTTCAGGCACTTCAACTTATACCCAATCATCTCAGGTCTACACTTCCTCGGAGATGCTTGCTTAAGATGTCAAAGTATAAGCCTCCGTGACCAAGATGACTTGAATACCGTAAGTCAAAGGAAACTCGCACTTAAGCTGCACTGAGATCTTCATTAATATATGTATAGAATCATATGAAGTCTCAAGGCAGGTCACTCTATTGAACTAGTTACCTTTAACTAGCATCCACATTTAACTCTCAACATCCAATATCTCCAGCAGTGAGATCGGCTGCTTGGTTAACCAAGGAGTCTAAACGTGCTAGTCTCGACAGAATCGATGATGTCCGTGCTCATCAATTCTTCGACTAGGGATAATTTCAATACATTCATAATTACACATGTAGAGATGCTCACGAGTTGTGATCCAATCACAAATTCTGTCATGCTATGGATCATATTACGGACATTCAGTATTTGAGTTTAAGATCCAATCAAATGCATATGGAATGTGCACTCAAATAGTGAATTGCTATTTATCTAATAAATAGTATAATCAGAAGGCGATTGCCTTATGATACCCCTCAAATCTAACACGCGCTTCTTCTCGATGAACCACCAAAGCATGCCTCCTATGGCCAGCAACTTGTGAAGCTGCCGAAGCCTCAAAATTGAAAGTTAGTTTGTTGTCGAAAGTTGATTCACCACTGGAAGCTTGTGAAGCTTTCGGAGAATGTTTTATCAATGTCGGAAAGGATTTCTAGCCATTTGCCCCAAGTCGGTAGTCAAAAGTTAACCACCAAAAATTACACCGGGAATATAATTTTTGGTCATAGTTAGAAACCCTAAAAATCTATCACGATAAATGTTGTCGCATGTTTTGATTATTAGGGTTTTTCTTTCGTATCGACCGTTACTGATCGTCGGCTAGTACCGAAGACAGTGATGCGACTCATGACTTTGGAAGTTGTCCAGACGAAACCTTAGCGTAGATCACCAATAGAGGCAGAGCTTCGATAGAGCTACTCGATTGATGCCAACCTCATTCCACAACATCTGCTGGTATGCTTAAAATAAATTGTTATTCTGTAAAAAAATTTAAATTTCAATTATGTCATGTACCTGTTGTATTCTGTATGTGTGTATTGTGAGTGTTATAATAATTAGGTATACTTATTATTTTATTTCTACTACACATGATTATGATACGTGTAAACACGCACAACACATCGAATCGATCCCAACAACTATATCATCACAGCATAAAAAATTAGAGAAGTCTTATAGTGCAGTGCAATCAAGGTCAGGATTGTCACAAGCTTTACAATCAATCTTCTCTAGCACCTCGAAGTTGGTGTAGTGAGCACCAGATAATCAAACTTAGTTTTGATAATGACAAAGGGTCAAAGTTAATCTTATTTATGATCTAACAAAGCTTGATCAAGTGTGTAGGTAAGGAAAATACCTAACTGGAGGTTAGGTAAGGTAAAGTCCTAACAAAAGATTAGGTAAGGAAGTCTTATCAGATCAGAGACACCATGCGGAATAGACTTAATAGGGTCAGAGAGGATCAAAAATCAAGTCGAACGAGGACTGGGTTCAAGTGATCGAGGCTAAGTAGGAAGCCTAAACGGGGTCTGGAAGACCAAGGTTTGACGAGGTAAGCTCCTAAAATGGAGTGGTTCTTCCAAAGGATGAGTCCTCTTTATAAGGATATCCTTAGGCGTCGGTCCGACTAAGAGATTCATGCGAATTTCAAAATTGAAATCGGACAGTTAGAGACTGGCAAGCTTAACATTTGATATATTACTCTTTACTATGCTAATCACTATTTTACAGGATTGATAAATCGATTAGTTGGACCGATAGACTGAACGATTGGTAGATCAATCAACTAGATTGGTAGATCGAACATTGAGTTATCCAGGTTGTTGACGTGGCAGGGGACAGAGACTGAATGACTGACATGGCAAAGGATAACCATTGATTGGCTGACATGGCAGATAGAGTAATGGGAAGCTGACGTGGTGGCAGATGATTGGAGGATGGCCGATTTGGTAGATCAATCAAGTGGATCAAAATCGAAATCTCAAAGTGATCGATATACTAATCAGGGGGATTGATAGATCGATTAAGTCTTATAAAAGAAGGTCGTGACCCAGACTTCTTCATAAACTCTCAAGTGCTTCCACTCTTATCTCGCTTCGAAAATGCTACCACTACGCCGAGATGCGACTTTGACAACCACACTCAAGTTTTAAATCTTTGTCAGTATACTTGTATTAGTTTAATAGTTATATTTATGTTTTAATCTTAGAAGGAATAGTAAAGTGTTACTGTTCCTCGACTTTTTGTAAAGATGAATTTTTTTTTCATCGAGAAAAAGACTATTAGTGAATTACCCACTAAAGCGATCAAGGATCGCAGGCCTTGGAGTAGCAATTGCAGACTATGAACAAAGTAAAAATAAACTTATCTTTTGTGTCCTTTTGAGTTATTTATTATACTTTTCACTGCTTAACTTTGAAATGAACAAGTTGTGTTTCAAAAATTGTGAAAAAGTGACAAAACTATGAAAAAGTGACATGCGTTATTCAACCCCCCCCCCCCCCCCTCAACGCGGTTCTTAATCCTACACTCAATACCAGTCGGAATGCCCCTGAAGAAAGCTGATTGGAATGTTGTGCTAGCATCTAGTTGATGGATGATATCATTTGATCCAAGTTGATCTAGCAATTATGTAGTCTTGCTTCAACTTCCTATTATTGCAAAAGGTACTATTGTCTCATCTCCTTTAGTTCCTGCATTGATCCTTCAAGTTCCTACATTGATGTCTCCATTTGACTGTAAGAAGGAGTTTTTTGAACTGTAATCCTGGAATGTCCCCAAGGAGTTGGATTAATTTGATCGTTTGGATGTGACCAGGTAGGTGCTGAATCATCCTGGAACCCATATAAACTCTGGTAGGCTGTGTATGACTTAATAAATTGACCTTGTGTGTCTTCATATCTGAAATGTGATTGATCCACCCAATTAGAATTATAGGTACTTACAACTAACTCATACCTATTTTGTTTCTCTATGGGTGGGTAGTATTGAGATTCAGGCTGATAATACTGAGTCTAAGGCTGATAATATTGAGGCTACTCATATTGATTCAGAGGATGATAATATTGAGTCTTGTTTTTTGCATTTACAATGGAACAAGGCTTGAATTCATTACATATACATCTTTAGCTAATAGAAAATACTCTTTGAGGTCACTATATTTATTAGTGTTGACTGACTCATTTAATAAATAATATCTATTATTTGTTAAGAATTCATCCTTAGAGACATCTCTTTCAATTTCCGCTTCTATTTTATTATCGTTAAATTCTTGTTAAATCCACGTATCCTTAAAAAATATCTTTCAATTTTGTACTTGCATGATTTGGGTCATCCTCAAAATTAAGAGCTTGTCATTTATTCAAATTGAATCTATAATGAGTAGTCTCTCTAGTGTTCATCCCAATACTAGAGGATGTTGAAGATGACATATTGATAGTATTCATATTTATATTTGGAGTAACAGAGTTATGTCAGTTTTTTAATTATGAATCGATATGTTCCATCATAATTGAGAGCATATCGTCAAAAATTAGATCTTCCCTATATTAATACAATCAAAATTAACCATATTGTGAATAAATAATTATATTAAAATTGTAAATATTTCAACACACTGGCCGAATGGAGAAAATCGATAGATCATTAAATGTGTATCTTCCAAAAATTGTACTATGACATCTTAGGGTTTATCTTTTTAGAGACAAACAACTTTTAGATTATAAGCACACTTAGATTTTTGATTTAAAGTGTTAATACAACTTTGAAAAGATAAAAAGGGGAGACAAAAATAATTGATAATGCTAATTTATAAATAAAAAAAAGACAGATAGAAGAAACATACATGTCATTCGATTAATTATTTGCTTAAAGCTTCGTCTTTGATAGGATTTTAGATATCATCGGTGTTGTGATAGGATTGTTTACAGTGGAAATAAATAGGCTTAATAAGAAGATGTTGTCGACGACACAATTGGTAAGAGCATCAACAAGCATTTAGATGTTATCGCGACGCCAACACTTTAGGGCTTTTTCTAGAATGCTTGAAATTTTAGAGCTACCGGAATAGTAATTGATACTCTACCTTTCAAATTTACGACAACACCTCAGTTTTAAGGGAGCTTTGTCCAACTAAAACATTTGTGCACCGATAGAAGATAAGAACAACCACTGCAGTCGGAACTAGTCGAGAGAGACGTTATATTTCACCCATTAGGACTTTGGCGATCAAGAGGGACACTTGTGTTCAAAAGCTGCCACGTCATAACGAAGACTGTAGGAAACAGACACATTGTCAGACATTGAGAGATGGCATGGTTATATTTAGGTTTTCTCTAGTCATCTTTTCATGAATAAGATGCACTGTTGTGCTGCATGTTAGTTTTGATTCAGATATACATCGCCTTTTTACGAAGAAGACGCACACATTGGTTTGAATTTGACTTTTAGTTCAGATGTACACAAACGTTTTGTGAGAGAGGGGCAAGGTAAAAGGAGAAATGGATATGTGATTTTAATTTGTCACTTCCAAACTTAAATACATGATTTGAGTATAGCGGGGCGGACTAACCCATGGCGGGTCCATCATATGGCGGGGCGGGGCGGGCTAACCCACCAATTTGGTGAGTTGGGAAATCTCCAACCCAACCCAACTCAAGGTGGGCCGCGGATTAGGCGGGCCAACCTGTGGGTCTGTTAAAAAAGAAAAAAATATTAAAAATTTTATGTTTGAAGTATAATTTAAATTGATTAAGTTAAAAGTTTTAAGTTTGAATTATAATTTTTAAGCTTAAATTATATTTTAAATAGATGAAATCCACTATTTATTAAGTTTTATACTTTAATTTTAAAATTTAAAATAAATAAATAAATTTTCTCAACCCGCGGGCCAATCCAAGCCCGCCGCGGGCCAACCCATGTGGGTCGCGGGCCTAGGCGAGCCAATCCACCTCAACCCATCTTAAAATGGGTTGATAAAATTTTAATCCAATCCGCCTAAATTTCTTGGCGGGATAGACTAACCCGGCGGGCCTAACCCAATTTAACAGTTATATTTGAGTATTCTGAAAAATTTTAAACATGGTGTAGTAAATTGCCGAATAACATTCAATCAACCACACTAAAATAAAGTGAAGAAGAGTATGTTTGAAAACCCACAAAATTAAATGCTCGCCCCTTTGATAAATTAAAAAAAAATATGATACATACTTGCCTCTTTTAGTGAAATATCGAATATTTCTGTCCCTTTTTTGTATCCATGTAAACAACTAAGGTGATTGACATTTGAGGGTTTAACATTTATGAGGACATTTTATATGTCTGTCGTTGGATCGCTCATCATGATCTAAGTTCTATATGTGCTTTTTAAATTTATTTTATTGGTCGATTAAAAAATCTTTCATAGTCTCCGGATTAACCGGGCATAAAGCTGAATACAATATTAAAAAAAACTACGATTGGCATTGGCCTATTTTTGCGGGAGAAAAATTGGCGGGAGGCCCGATCCGTGCTCGCGCTTCTCCCGAGCACGACGATACCCCTTTACTGCCTCAGTTACCAGGGTGCCGCCTGCTCCTCCTCGCCTTCTACCGACAGGCGACAGCGTCTTCGAGATGGAGCAAGTTCTCAAGGCAAGTAACCGGAACCTTATCGTTTCGCCTCTCGCAGTGGCATGAAGCAATGCTTTGAAACCCTAACTCCGTGTTGCTTCCGATCGCTCCTTTAGATGCCCCTTTTTGGTTGTTTTTCCCCTGTTGTTATGCTTTCTCGAGAGAAGTGACCTGATCCAGTTATCCCTTTGTTTTGCGTCTCGATTGATTTATCTGTGATTATTGAACGCAGGAACACTTTGGCTACACTCAGTTTCGGTCTCACCAGAAGGAGATTGTAGAGAAAATCTTAGATAGAAGAGATTGCTTGGTGGTCATGACTACAGGAAGTGGGAAGTCGTTATGGTATCTTAGAAGTCTGTTATGTTTGCACGGCAATTTAAATGTTTCATGTGCTTGTGGATGATATGTTTATTGATTTGTCACTATGGAATTCCTACTGCAAGCATATCAACATAGCATCGTAAGTTACTAAAATGGTAGACTGGAACCCTAATGCAACTTGAGATTTTAGATCTTACTTAATACTATATCTTAAATGCGATTTTTAAGTTGAAAAGCTTGGAAAATACTATAAGTTGATCTATTCAAAAGAAAAGGGCCCTAACTATCACTATCATCTCGATACAAAATGCTTGGTGTTTAGTCATGCTATTCTATGTAATCATATTTCACTTCATTTTGATTGTTTCTAAACGTCATCTTGATTGTTTCTAACTGTGTTTCAGTCACAATGATGCTGAGAAGTTTTCTTACAATTTCCTCTTTCATACAAATGTTGCTAAAGAACCATGCAATTCAGTTATTATTAATGTGTTTGATTATTTAATTTCACAGTTACCAAATCCCTCCACTAGTAACAAGAAAGACTGCTATCGTGATTAGTCCTCTCTTATCCTTGATGCAAGACCAGGCATGTAGTTTTTGTTGTTTTCATGCTTCACTTGCTAGTATGAGGGCACTTTCAAATGGTATGAAAGTGCGTTGTTTATGCATATTGGTCTTGATAAACCATTAAATTTAATAGGTCATGAGTTTAAAGCAACGAGGAATCAAAGTTGAATATCTTGGAAGTACTCAAACTGATAAATCAGTGCAGTCTCGTGCTGAAAGTGGTAACTATGATGTTTTGTACATGACTCCAGAAAAGGCTTGCACACTTCCTTCAAGGTGAAGCTCTACGAAGTTATTATGTACTATCAAAATATGATTGCTTGTTTCGCTATTATGGTGCAAATGCTCTAAATGGTATTCATAGAATCATCCACAAACAGATTATAGCTAGTCCTGGACCTCAACAAATTACTTGAAGATATAACCTTATGTTCTTTATTAAGTTTCTCATACTTCTGTTGATGACAAGTAACAACTTGATTTAGGAGCTGTACATGTGTTTGTTCTCTTAACAATTCAAGCTACTCTATTTTTAATGTTAATGGAAGTAGAAAGAGAGCATAGGAATTATTGTGATGATAAATTGTCATTTAGTTTTTATGCACAATTTTATAAGCAGTTTCTTTGGATTTGTAGCTCAATGTTGTTACTTGAGAAGTTCCAACATAACCTTTTCATAAGGTTGTCCTACAAAAGGTCACCGATATTAGATTAATTGGGGAAGAAATTAGAATTTATTTCCTAAGTAGCCCCTTCTAAGATACATAAGTTTATCAACAATGAACACTCATTTTTTCTTTTTGAGAAATCGACATCTCATAAAGATCGAGGAGAATGTTTTAATGAAATTAGCTAGAGATTATTAAATTACATTAGGAAATTAATAAAATTTACTGAAATTTGGTCAAATTAAAAGTATGAATAGATGAAATTTAGTTAACTTTTGGTCACACTAATGACTTTGCAAAACATGACCAATTTAGCCTTTTTGCTTAATCTCAACTAGATTTATAGATTACTCACTAGGGGGATTTCTTTTGTTATTTCTTTTGTTTTAGCATGTATATCCTCATCAATTTGAGATTTCCTAGGGTAGGTATTATTTGTTTTATTAAATTCAACATTAGAGGATTCTTCTATAATTTGAGTTCTTTTATTGTAAATTCTATAGCCTCTACTAGTCGATGAGTATCCTACAAGGATTCCTTCATCCGCCTTAGCTTCGAATTTTCTCAACTCATCCTTAGTGTTTAGGATGTAAGCCTTACACCCAAACACCCTAAAATAGTTGACTTTTGGTATCTTGCCACTCCATAATTCAAAAGATGTTTTACCTAAAAATCTGTGAATTAATACCCAATTTTGAATATAGCAAGCGGTATTAACCGCTTCTGCCCATAGGTATGTGGGTAAGGAGTAGGCATTAAGCATGGTTCTAGCAGCTTCTTGTAAAGCTCTATTCTTCCTCTCAATAACTCTATTTTGTTGAGGGGTCCTAGCACATGAAAATTCATGCTTATATCCATTTTCTAAACAAAATTTAGAGAAGTTTGAATTTTCAAACTCTCCACCATGATCACTCCTAATTCGGTTAATTCTAAGTTTTCTTTCATTTTCCACCCTCTTACTAAATCCAATAAATATTTCTAATGTATCATCCTTATGTTTCATGAAGAAAACCCATGTAAATCTAGAAAAATCATCTACAATCACCAAACAATATTTGCTACCATTTAAAGATGGAGTGCTAAGTGCAATAACTCTAAAGGTAAAGAAGTACTAGTTAGAGTTTTACCTTTGTGTGATGTTTTTGATTGCTTACCCTCTTGACATGCATCACACAATTTGTCCTTGACATATTTGAGTTTGGGCAGTCCCTTCACCAATTCTTTGTTTGTCACCTTTGCTATTGTCTTCATGTTGACATGCCCAAGCCTTCTGTGCCATAACCATCCTGCTTCTTCTTGTGAAATAAAACACTCAACAGAAGAGTTAGTAGCAAGTGTCAAATTCACATAATATAAATTTTGATCGTTTGGATGTGACCAGCTAGGTGCTGAATCATCCTGGAACCCATATAAACTCTGGTAGGCTGTGTATGACTTAATAAATTGACCTTGTGTGTCTTCATATCTGAAATGTGATTGATCCACCCAATTAGAATTATAGGTACTTACAACTAACTCATACCTATTTTGTTTCTCTATGGGTGGGTAGTATTGAGATTCAGGCTGATAATACTGAGTTTGAGGCTGATAATATTGAGGCTACTTATACTGATTCAGAGGATGATAATATTGAGTCTTGTTTTTTGCATTTACAATGGAACAAGTCTTAAATTCATTACATATACATCTTTAGCTAATGGAAAATACTCTTTGAGGTCACTATATTTATTAGTGTTGACTGACTCATTTAATAAATAATGTCTATTATTCGTTAAGAAATCATCCTTAGAGACATCTCTTTCAATTTCTGCTTCTATTTTATTATCGTTAAATTCTTGTTAAATCCACGTATCCTTAAAAAATATCTTTCAATTTTGTACTTGCATGATTTGGGTCATCCTCAAAATTAAGAGCTTGTCGTTTATTCAAATTGAATCTATAATGAGTAGTCTCTCTAGTGTTCATCACAATACTAGAGGATGTTGAAGATGACATATTGGTAGTATTCATATTTATATTTGGAGTAACAGAGTTATGTCAGTTTTTTAATTATGAATCAATATGTTCCATCATAATTGAGAGCATATCATCAAAAATTAGATCTTCCCTATATTAATACAATCAAAATTAACCATATTGTGAATAAATAATTCTATTAAAATTGTAAATATTTTAACACACTGGCCGAATGGAGAAAATCGATAGATCATTAAATGTGTATCTTCCAAAAATTGTACTATGACATCTTAGGGTTTATCTTTTTAGAGACAAACAACTTTTAGATTATAAGCACACTTAGATTTTTTATTTAAAGTGCTAATACAACTTTGAAAAGATAAAAAGGGGAGACAAAAATAATTGATAATGCTAATTTATAAATAAAAAAAAGACAGATAGAAGAAACATACATGTCATTCGATTAATTATTTGCTTAAAGCTTCATCTTTGATAGGATTTTAGATATCATCGGTGTTGTGATAGGATTGTTTACAGTGGAAATAAATAGGCTTAATAAGAAGATGTTGTCGACGACACAATTGGTAAGAGCATCATCAAGCATTTAGATGTTATCGCGACGCCAACACTTTAGGGCTTTTTCTAGAATGCTTGAAATTTTAGAGTTGCCGGAATAGTAATTGATACTCTACCTTTTAAATTTACGACAACACCTCAGTTTTAAGGGAGCTTTGTCCAACTAAAACATTTGTGCACCGATAGAAGATAAGAACAACCACTGCAGTCGGAACTAGTCGAGAGAGACGTTATATTTCACCCATTAGGACTTTGGCGATCAAGAGGGACACTTGTGTTCAAAAGCTGCCACGTCATAATGAAGACTGTAGGAAACAGACACATTGTCAAACATTGAGAGATGGCATGGTTATTTAGGTTTTCTCTAGTCATCTTTTCACGAATAAGATGCACTGTTGTGCTGCATGTTAGTTTTGATTCAGATATACGTCGCCTTTTTACGAAGAAGACGCATTGGTTTGAATTTGACTTTTAGTTCAGATGTACACAAACGTTTTGTGAGAGAGGGGTAAGGTAAAAGGAGACATGGATATGTGATTTTAATTTGTCACTTCCAAACTTAAATACATGATTTGAGTATTCCGAAAAATTTTAAATATGGTGTAGTAAATTGCCGAATAACATTCAATCAACCATACTAAAATAAAGTGAAGAAGAGTATGTTTGAAAACCCACAAAATTAAATGCTCGCCCCTTTGATAAATTAAAAAAATATGATACATACTTGCCTCTTTTAGTGAAATATCGAATATTTCTGCCCCTTTTTTGTATCCATGTAAACAAATAAGGTGATTGACATTTGAGGGTTTAACATTTATGAAGGACATTTTATATGTCTGTCGTTGGATCGCTCATCATGATCTAAGTTCTATATGTGCTTTTTAAATTTATTTTATTGGTCGATTAAAAAATCTTTCATAGTCTCCGGATTAACCGGGCATAAAGCTGAATACAATATTAAAAAAAACTACGTTTGGCATTGGCCTATTTTTGCGGGAGAAAAATTGGCGGGAGGCCCGATCCGTGCTCGCGCTTCTCCCGAGCACGACGATACCCCTTTACTGCCTCAGTTACCAGGGTGCCGCCTGCTCCTCCTTGCCTTCTACCGACAGGCGACAGCGTCTTCGAGATGGAGCAAGTTCTCAAGGCAAGTAACCGGAACCTTATCGTTTCGCCTCTCGCAGTGGCATGAAGCAATGCTTTGAAACCCTAACTCCGTGTTGCTTCCGATCGCTCCTTTAGATGTCCCTTCTGGTTGTTTTTCCCCTGTTGTTATGCTTTCTCGAGAGAAGTGACCTGATCCAGTTATCCCTTTGTTTTGCGTCTCGATTGATTTATCTGTGATTATTGAACGCAGGAACACTTTGGCTACACTCAGTTTCGGTCTCACCAGAAGGAGATTGTAGAGAAAATCTTAGATAGAAGAGATTGCTTGGTGGTCATGACTACAGGAAGTGGGAAGTCGTTATGGTATCTTAGAAGTCTGTTATGTTTGCACGGCAATTTAAATGTTTCATGTGCTTGTGGATGATATGTTTATTGATTTGTCACTATGGAATTCCTACTGCAAGCATATCAACATAGCATCGTAAGTTACTAAAATGGTAGACTGGAACCCTAATGCAACTTGAGATTTTAAATCTTACTTAATACTATATCTTAAATGCGATTTTAAAGTTGAAAAGCTTGGAAAATACTATAAGTTGATCTATTCAAAAGAAAAGGGCCCTAACTATCACTATCATCTCGATACAAAATGCTTGGTGTTTAGTCATGCTATTCTATGTAATCATATTTCACTTCATTTTGATTGTTTCTAAACGTCATCTTGATTGTTTCTAAACGTCATCTTGATTGTTTCTAGTGTTTCAGTCACAATGATGCTGAGAAGTTTTCTTACAATTTCCTCTTTCATACAAATGTTGCTAAAGAACCATGCAATTCAGTTATTATTAATGTGTTTGATTATTTAATTTCACAGTTACCAAATCCCTCCACTAGTAACAAGAAAGACTGCTATCGTGATTAGTCCTCTCTTATCCTTGATGCAAGACCAGGCATGTAGTTTTTGTTGTTTTCATGCTTCACTTGCTAGTATGAGGGCACTTTCAAATGGTATGAAAGTGCGTTGTTTATGCATATTGGTCTTGATAAACCATTAAATTTAATAGGTCATGAGTTTAAAGCAGCGAGGAATCAAAGTTGAATATCTTGGAAGTACTCAAACTGATAAATCAGTGCAGTCTCGTGCTGAAAGTGGTAACTATGATGTTTTGTACATGACTCCAGAAAAGGCTTGCACACTTCCTTCAAGGTGAAGCTCTACGAAGTTATTATGTACTATCAAATTTTGATTGCTTGTTTCGCTATTATGGTGCAAATGCTCTAAATGGTATTCATAGAATCATCCACAAACAGATTATAGCTAGTCCTGGACCTCAACAAATTACTTGAAGATATAACCTTATGTTCTTTATTAAGTTTCTCATACTTCTGTTGATGACAAGTAACAACTTGATTTAGGAGCTGTACATGTGTTTGTTCTCTTAACAATTCAAGCTACTCTATTTTTAATGTTAATGGAAGTAGAAAGAGAGCATATGAATTATTGTGATGATAAATTGTCATTTAGTTTTTATGCACAATTTTATAAGCAGTTTCTTTGGATTTGTAGCTCAATGTTGTTACTTGAGAAGTTCCAACATAACCTTTTCATAAGGTTGTCCTACAAAAGGTCACCGATATTAGATTAATTGGGGAAGAAATTAGAATTTATTTCCTAAGTAGCCCCTTCTAAGATACATAAGTTTATCAACAATGAACACTCATTTTTTCTTTTTGAGAAATCGACATCTCATAAAGATCGAGGAGAATGTTTTAATGAAATTAGCTAGAGATTATTAAATTACATTAGGAAATTAATAAAATTTACTGAAATTTGGTCAAATTAAAAGTATGAATAGATGAAATTTAGTTAACTTTTGGTCACACTAATGACTTTGCAAAACATGACCAATTTAGCCTTTTTGCTTAATCTCAACTAGATTTATAGATTACTCACTAAGGGGGGGGGGGGGGGTGAGATGACCAGGGGCTATGTGGCTTCCCCTCCTCAGTGGGTCGTCTTCTTTATTTGACCTAGGTAGGAGGGGCCTCGGGCTTGAATTGATGGGCTTATTGCACAAGTGTTGATGGGATGACGAGAACCCATCTCGTGAAGACAACTCTTAAGGGATCTCAGGGGTTACTGAGCTTAGAAAGCCCATTAAGGTCCTTGCCCAATTTGTCTGCCAAGGTGTAGGCTAGCTTGGTGGGAAGGACAAATCAACCCGAACAACTCCACATTTGCGCACACAATATCAACATGTTCTCCAGTTAATAGTATGAGGTAATGCTGCTTGGTAAAGCCGACATTACGAGAAAGTGGGGAAAAGTACCGATGAAACCCTTGCTCGAAGAGGGCCACGTACTAAGGAGCCCCACCCCTCATCCTCCCAAGTTTATAAGGATAAGCAAGAAGGAATGAGAGGTATGCATGCTGTCTTGATCTCTTCTGCTTCCACAATTTTCTTAGAGTGAGAGCTCACTTGAGCATCGGAGGGGTTTAGCCAAGGTCATCCTCGATCCCCTTCTAACTTTCTCCTTGTAATGTAGCTAGGTTACCTAAGTCCTCAGCTGATAGAGACGGGGAGATATTGGTCGAGAAGTCAAGGTCTCCCTCGAGAGTCGGAGTCACTTGTTGAAGAGGTTGGGACAACCTCGATTGACTCAGTGAAAACTGAGTCATTTCCCTGACCTGCTAGTGTAGCTCGCTTGTAATTTAAGCGAAGACATTGAGTTGGAAGACACACAAGAACTAAGAAGGCTGAAGATCTTCATCAGGGGGGAGACCCTCCGACCTCACTAGAGTAGCAATCCCGTTATTGACGGTGGTGCGGTTGAGTTGACTAGTCTCTGCTTCGGTAGAAGAGGTTCTCCGCCAATAGACCCATTTGAGCCCTTCTTCAAGAAGGGGCTAAGATCGGAAACTTGTTCATCAGAAGGAACAATTTAGGGAGTTAACGGCCCTAGACGCCCGCTAGACTTTAGGTAAGGAGGTCTCGGGCCCTTGCGAGGCGAGGAAGAAGACAGGAGCTCGACGAGCTACCCCGATTTTATGGATATATTAGCTGAAGAATTACCACGTAATTTCGCCCATTGCAGATAGAAGAATATAATGATTCTTCGAGTTTGGAGGATCACTTTCGCCTCTTCGAAAATGATGCTCTCTTACACCAATACTTGGATGGGGTGAAGTGCTATATTTTCCTAACCACTCTATTGGCATTGGTGCAATGGTGGTTTAATCAGTTGAAGCCAAGGGTCATTCACTCCTTTGCGGTTTGCCTTTTTACATTACTTCGCTAGTAGCAAGTGATATCACAAGATGCTCCTTAGCCTATTCAAATTGAAGCAGTAAAGCTTAGAGATTTTGAGAGAGTACATCCAGCGCTTCACTCGGACAACCCTGGAGGTTCTTGGTGAAAAAGCCCCTAGTCGACTATGATGATCTCCTAGGTTGGGCTAAGAAATACATCCATGTAGAAGAGGCTTAAAAGATTAATTGAAGCAAACAAAAGATGGTCACTCCTCCTAACAAGGTAGAAAGGAAGATCCCCTCGCGTGCCACAGCCTAGGAGGAAGCCCTAGGAGGATTTGCCTGCTATGCCCCCTTAACAGTGTCTAAAGAAAAAAACTATTCAAATATTGGAGGGAAACAAGGCACTACAACGACCAAAGAGGTATAATCAGAGATCACATAACTCTCCGTCGAAGTTCCTTTGTGCTTTTTATCAAGAGTATGAGCTTACCACTCAGGATTGCCATTGATTGACAAAAGAGATTGAATGAGTCATAGATAGCCACCCTCGAATTTAACCCCTCTTAATAGCCAAAGACACCCCTCTGAGCAATGTGTCGTGATCGCCAACAATTCTACTTGTTGAATCAAATGCAAGAGGCAAACTCTTAGAAAAGTGAAAGACAATACAAACCCCAAAGACTAGGAACCTTCAAGGTAGACTTGGTGGGATAACCTCTTGAGTAGGGGAACTAGAAACATGATCTTTCAGGGATCATAGACGATGACTCTAACTGAGCTAGAAGGGCCTATAGCTAAAAGCTGAAAAGTTATGGGATTAACACTGAATGGAGGCCGACAAAGGGCCCTAACTCTCATCTTTGGCCCCCAAGACTTAACGGGAGTTGCGATGTCACATAATGATGCCCTAGTCATTCGGGCTACCATTCCCAACTACAACGTCGGCTAAATATCTATTGATTTAGGAAGCTTAGTCAATATACTTTTGAAGGAGACCTTTGACCGTATGCATATTGATTCTGTCGAGTTGAGGCCTACATCCACGTCTCTATTTGGTTTCGCATGTTGGGTTTTCCGAGCCGCAAAAACCGCTTTTTGCGTTGCGGAAACCTCGGAACACCCTTGCCATTGGATCCGTGCGAAGATAAAACATAAAATATGCGTTCATGCACATGTTTAAAACCTAGATCTACATTAGATCTACAAGACGAGATCATTACCCTCGATGCGTGCCCTTCGCGTATCCCGCTCGTCCACGGTGGAGTCGGATCTCGAGAGCTACTCGTGTAGTCTCCTCTATGGTATCCACTCGGACACTTTGGTGGAAAACCAAAACTCAAGGTGTGCTAGCACCTTAGGGAGTTTTGGCAAGCAAGAGGAGAAGGAGAGGGAGAAGAAAACAAAGAAGGAGAAGAGGAAAAAGCACTCAACGTGAAGCCTAGGAAAACTCAACGTTGAGAGCCCAAAAAGAATGAAAAAACTCCACTTTTCATCACCTTTTTGCATGTCACATCAATGGCCAATTAATCCCCATTAAAGCCATAAATTCCCATGAGTTACAAACTCCTCTTGTAACCTCCCATGAGGTGGCATGATGATGTGGAGGCTTACCATTGGCCATCACTCATGCCACCTCACCTCAAGGTCAAATGGTCAAGTCAATAATTGACCATGAGGTGGCATGAGTCAAGTCAACATAAATGATGACATGGCAAAAAGTCAAGTCAACATTTATGATGACATGGCACAAAGTCAAGTCAAACTTGACTCCCAAAATTTCTCCTTCTCAAGTCAAGTCAAACTTGACTTCTAATCTCCCAAAGTTGATCAAATCAACTCCACTAGTCTAGTTTGGATTACACCTAACCCAACTTGATTCATCACATGAATCTAATCCTCTTGGTTCATCATATGAACCTAATTCCACCTAATTGCCCTTTGAGTGTGACCCTATAGGTTCTTGTAACGTTGGCAATGCCCTAAACTCATTTAGGTGCATAAGTAGTGAGCGGTATCTAGCAACACATCACTACTACCCAAGTTACAAGAATGTTGAGATCCAACATCACCTTGTGACTACTAATTGTGACTCTCACAATATGTGACCATGTCCTTCTATCCTTGATATCAAGATTGATTAAACCGAGGCATAGACCGTGTCATCCTCTAATCAATCTATGTCTTGAACTCCAAGTAGACTCACTCAATCAAACGAGCTCAACATCTCATGTTGACTCATTTGGGCATGGCCATGCACTTTAGTGGTCTCACTCTATCAAGAACTAAGATATCACTCCCGTCATATAGGAGGGATAGATCCCATCTACATCACTCACATCCCACCACATAATTTGTTACATACCCAGTAATCGCCTTTATAGTCCACCCAGTTACGGGTGACGTTTGACGAAGCCAAAGTATGTAACTCCTTATGTTGGGAACCATGGTGACTTCAGGTCTAAGGACTAATAGTCATACTAATAGCCACATGAGAAAGTATATGACACTCATATAACGATCCATGATACTTTCTCATGGCGGGTCATTCAGTATACATTCTCCAATGCATACCCATGTGTCAACTTGATATCTCATATCCATGACTTGTGAGATCAAGTCATCATGTTGACCTACATGCTAGTCTCTACGCATTAACATTGTCCCTGAATGTTAATACTTGACTAGGAATGCTTTAGAGTAGTGTTCTCTATATCATCTCACTATCGATTCAACCAATCGATTGATATAGATATGAACCTACTACTCAAGGACATTACTATACTTAGTTATTTGGCACCAATACAAGTAAGTATAATAATCACAAATGAAATGCCTTTATAAAATGTAGAAATATGATACATGGAGTCCATACAACAATCATCAAATGATTGGCTCTAGGGCTCTCACTAACAGGTGATGGGAAACACTAGAAAATCCGTTCCGGTGAAT
>NC_133865.1:825126-864843 GCF_044706935.1 Curcuma longa | reverse complement strand
GGTTATTAGCTATAAAAAAACATATCTCCTAGAATATAGGACCCATAATTTCGGTATATAAATAGGACCTTGTATCTTGTAATAGATTAAGAATTTTTTTGTTATTTTAATTACATGGTATTAGAGCCAAGAAATTAGGGTCCTATATTCTACGAAATATGTTTATAGCTAATACTCCCCCTTAAGTTGGAGCATAGATATTAATCATGCCCAACTTGTTACAAAGATAATCAACTCGGATCCCATTTAAAGCTTTTGTGAAGATGCTCCCCTAATTGTTCTCCAGTTTTTACATATTCATGTAGTGATCAAGCCCTGTTGAATTACATGGCCCATGACCAGTTTAGAAAAAAAATGTGCTTAGTCTGCTTATGGAACACGAGTTTTGATACAATGTGAATAACAACTTGATTATCACACCAAGATTTTGCTGGTACTGAAATTTTAAATCCTATTTCAGTCAATAGTTGATATATCTACATTATTTCACACACAATTGTGCCATAGTCAAACATTTGAAAGCTTCAATCTTAGCTTCATAAATCTTAGTAACGACTTAATAAAAAATATCGGTCGTTTGTTTAAGTCTATGGTGTGCTCTTAGGCATGCTCGCATTGTGAATAAAGCGACAATCCACTTCAATGTGTTTTGTAAAACATGGATTGTTTGCAATGTTTATTGTTATCCATTAGATCTACAATGTTAAAATCAAAGTGAGTTTTTATCCACATCATCACATAGATTTTATGTACCATTGTTTTAATTATGCTTCAATATTAGATTGTGCTATCATATTTTTCCTTTTGCTTTTTACCATTTTATAAGGTTACCTCTAACAAATGTATAAAATTCTAAGGTAAATTTTCTATCAATACTTGATCGTGCATTGTTAACATCCATCATAGTGAGCAATCAAGAAGACTTGAATATTTAAGTGTCCATGCTTCTTGTATAGTGAGCATTTTCTTGGAGATTCTTTAATATATGATTCTTAACATTTCCTCTTAGTGACACTTTTTATGATTCTTTTTACAATATATCCTAATTGTAAGTGACTTACTAGCTAGTTTTTTTGTTAACGAGAGTGTCTTTTAAATGATCACACTTGGCCACATTATTATTTTAGATAATTGCTTTCGGCATAATTACATCTAAACATACAAACCTCTCATAAGAGATCTATCACTTACATTTTCTTTGAGATAAGTATATTTCTTTAGAGCTATAAGCATCTTCTGCTCTAATAAAGTATTGCGGCCTTCGCAAATATTTGATATTTATTCATTACCTATAATGTTTTGCATATCACTTCTGGTTATAAGTATGAAATCAACACAAATTGCTAAATTAGGATATCATTAGTATTATAGTCATGGTTTAAAATTTGTACCATGTCGGATAAAACGGATGTTACTGTTCGCGCGCCATCGGCATTGTCAGCACTATGGGCTGCCTCGGCCTTCGCAACCTCGTAGGAGGTCATCTAAGCCACTGCGACGACTTATCGTCTAGGCTACGGCGACCACCCGAGGAGTCACGGGTGCGAGATTAAACTTAAACATAGAGTTTAATAATTAAATTTATATTAATAATTTCAATTAACTCCTAATTATCATAGGGATAATCTAAACAGGCTTAATCAAACTGTAATAAAATTATTTCATTAATTTAATATATATACTTTATTTATTTTAATTCTGAAAATTTATAATAAATTATTTATTTATTTATTTACCATATAGGAGCATCTCGATCCCATAATTTTAAAATATTTTTTATTTTTTAATATTTAGATTAAATTTTTTATTTTTAATTAATATATTTTATATTTAAAAAATCTTAAACTATATCGGCACAGTATGATAGGATACCAAAACCATATTGTTTTGGTCATAAATTACAATCCCGATTCGGCTCTGAGATTTTGAACCATGATTGTGGCAAATAAAAATCAAATGGTTCATGTTGGTACACTTGAGGTTTACTTGCATAACTTTTGTTTGAGATTCTAAATCGCCTTTTGAGTCTACATACTTTAATTTCCTCAGAGAAACAATTTGGAGGTTATTCTATATAAAGTTCTTTAGAGTGAAAATATCTTAATCTACTTCATATGTATATATGTATCTTTTGGTGACTAATCTTGCTTTATAGTGATTACTTTTTCTATTCGGGAGATATTTAATTATGAATACATATTAACAAGATATCAAGTGTACATTAGTCAAACGATGGATAATTCGTATGTGTTTTGTGCCAAGAATGAATATCTCCTCATCCATGGCTTGCTTCTAATGTCAATCTCTAAGTATGACTTGGTAATCTTCATATAAGTAACATAATAAACTTGTAAAAAGATGCACTTAGATTTTTACTGGAAATAAGATTTGCACTAGGATGCATGGTGTTAGTACAATTACCTTATCTCTAACAATAGGTAAATCAATATCTAATGGTGGATCTACAAGTGAAATCGTTAGTGGTTGTTGAGAATTTGAATATGCTCCTCCATATGCTGATGATACACTTGTCATAGAGGAGTATAGATGATTTTGGTGGAGGGATGAATATGACTAGTGGAAATAGTAGTATGGTTTCAAAGGTGAATGTAGAAGTGTTTTAAAAAATATAATGTTATTTTAAAAGATCTAACATCAACAAAAGTGTAGGAGTTATAAGACTCTTGATCATAACATCACTCGTAGTGCTTTTTGGTGTGATAGTTTTTAATGAAGATATAATGAGTAAATTTTTGGCTAATTTTGTTATGTCCAGCGTTTAGAAGGTGAAGCCTAAATAAAAAAAAAAATTCAATGGTATAGAGAAAACAACTTGATTAGAATAAAGATATAAGAGTATTTTAGCATTGAGTCTAAAAGACAATACACAGTTTATGAGATAACATGAGGTGAATACCTTAGCTCCCCAATATTACTTTGATACACACACGAGTCATTATGGTGCATGTAATATCAAATAGTGTTATTTGTATATTTGACAATGCTATTTTCTAAGACATTTAAGTGCATGTACTTTGGTGAATGGCACATTATGAAACATAAAAGATTAAATGTTGATTGCACACATTCAAGAACATTACTAGAGGGTAAAATTTTAATTGATGTAGAAAATTATGTTTTTTATCTCGTAATAAAACTTTTTGAATGCATCAAGAGCTTAGTTAATGAGGGTGGGACATTGATAACAAATTTTAAATTTTAATACAAAGGGTTGATCAAGCCAACAATGTCATTGGTATCATCTTATATTTATGGTAGAATAGGGGCCAATGGAGAATTATTCATTTAATTAGTAGCATATTAAATTTATAACCTCTAGCAATCTTCCTTAGTGTTCACATATCTTAAATAACACAATGGGTATTGGATTGAGGGTTATACAACAATTCAATAATTTGGTAAGAGAATTAATGGATAGTATTACTTGAGGTAGAAAAAGAATATATCAACAAATCATCATCCTTCCCCTGACGAGTTGGAATAGATGAAGATTAGAAATAAGGTGTGCCTTCCATAAAGGTAACATCTATTGAAACAAGATATTTGTTAATATTAGAATAATAGCACCTATATCCTTTCTGAAGACGAGAGTAATCAAGGAAGACACACTTCAAA
The DNA here is from genome assembly GCF_044706935.1 of Curcuma longa. Classification (NCBI taxonomy): domain Eukaryota; kingdom Viridiplantae; phylum Streptophyta; class Magnoliopsida; order Zingiberales; family Zingiberaceae; genus Curcuma; species Curcuma longa. The sequence continues at coordinate 861,207 of NC_133865.1, read as the reverse complement.
AATTTGGGGTCTAATTTAATAATATGCGGACGAACATCCCAAACAAAATAAGTGCTCCAAATATCCTAGGGTTAATACGAGATAACGACTTATTGGGAAAAAATATTTTTAAAGGGATCTCACTATCAAGAACAAAGGATGATATGCGGTTAATGAGAAAACATGCTATAGAAACTGCATCAATCTAAAATGCTTTGGGAACATTCATTTGAAATAAAAAGGTCCGTGCAGTTTCAAAAAGATGTCCGTTCTTATGTTTTGCCACATTATTTTGGGATGCAGTATCACTACAAGAGCTTTCATGAAGCATGTCAAATATTTGAAATAAACTTAACGTATATTTTTTAGCATTATCACATCGCAAGATACGGATAGACACACCGAACTAAGTTTTAATCTCAGTGTAAAATACATAAAATAGAGAAAATAACTCAGAATGATTTTTCATTAAATATAACCAAGTTACACGAGAATAATCATCCACAAAAGTAATAAAATACCAAAATTCAGGTTTAGATAAAATAGGACAAGGACCCCAAATATCAGAATGAACTCAAAAGAAATAGTAGTACGTTTATTTACTCTAGGACTCAAACTAAGACGGTGATGTTTTGCAAACTGACACGACTCACAATCTAATGACGATACCTTATTATATTGGGGACAAAGCTTCTTGAGTAAAGGGAGAGATAGATGACCCAACCTACAATGAGTCTCGAAATGAGGAGTGACACTTGAGCAAGTAAAAGATTTTGAGAGTGATGTATCAAGAATGTAGAGGCCTCCAGATTCATGTCCTTTACCAATAATCTTCTTCATGAAAAGATCCTGAAATAAACAATGATCAGGAAAAAAATGAGATGCAACAGTTATGATTACGAGTTAGTTGGCTAACAGAATGCAAATTAAAGGATAAATTAGGTAAATGTAACACAGAGGACAGAGGAAGTAAAGACTTGAGTGATTCCTGATATTTTGAAAATTTGACAAATTCATTTGCAGAGATAAGAACTGATTTATCAGAGGCATCATTAGTGGACGCAATATGGGTTAAGTGTTTTTGTTGATTTTTGTATTGAAACTTTCTACACTCAAATTTTGTATAACCTAATTTATGACAGTTGTTGCACACAATACCACCAGAATTTGATGCATGAGTTTGAAGTCCTGTGAGCCTCCTTTATTTCCACTATGACTAGTTGATCTTCTGGGCACATAATTAGTATTGTGACTTACCAAAACACCACTAAGCAGAACAGGTATAGTACTTTCTGTATGGAGGACTAAATATATCTTATAAGAGAACCTCAAAATCAGAGAGAACTTATGATTTAGCAGACTCAAAATTAGGAGATAAGCTAGCAAGGAAGCTCATGATAGTCATCTGCTTTTGTTGGCATTGTTGAACCTTCACATCAGGGCTAAAAGGCAGCAACATATTAAGCTTCTCATATGTCTTCTTGAAACGCTATAAAATAATTGATTAAAGGCTGATCTTGTTTTTCCACATGGTAAAAGGTTTTGCAAATCTCATACATGCAGGAGAGATTTCCTTTTTCAGAGTACAAATATTCTAAATAATCTATCAGTTCTTTGACAAATTCATAATGATTGATCAAACCAATTACCTTACTATCAAAGACAAATTCGAATCTGAAGGAATAAGCGAGCATCATCTCTAAGCTATGTCTTCTTTGAATCATCTTTAAGAGGATCATCAGTTAAATCACCATATTTATCAATCCTCCGTAGATAAAGACAAGCATTTTTACTCCAATCCAAATAGTTCGAATCATTCAACTTATGGTCTGTGATTTTAGACATCACAGACATCACATCCATCATAATAGAAGACTTATTTTTAGTCATAAAACTTTATCCCAAAGGAAGTCAAATAAGAGAAGAATTCGAAGAAAGACCAACATGTAGCGGTTGATGGGTGACGAAATGAACACGGGGCCACGAGCTCGTTGGGTAGGTGCGCAGACATTTGAGGCAAATGTGAAGGGGTTTGTGGGATATGTCAACGAACAAAAGAAGAAGAGGTGGCGGTGGTCGACTTTGTCACACGTTGACAAGTGAAAAACAAGAGAGTAGCAGCGGCGAGGATGGAACCCTAATTTTGAATCTCTAATGCTTTGATACCATGTTACTTAAGGTGGAAAATTTTTTGAATGCATAAGAGCTTAGTTAATGAGGGTGGGACATTGATAAAAAATTTTAAATTTTGATACAAAGGGTTGATCAAGCCAACAATGCCACAGGTATCATCTTATATTTATGGTAGAATAGGAGCCAATGGAGAATTATTCGTTTAATTAGTAGAGTGTATTAAATTTATAACCTCTAGCAATCTTCCTCAGTGTTCATAGATCTTAAATAACACAGTTATTGGATTGAGGGTCACACAACAATTCAATAATTTGGTAAGATAATTATTTGATAGCAAGTTCATAGTAAACTTTCGAACATAAATAACTCTGTTTAATACACGTGGAGGTCTCGAGTGAACCTTGTTGATAAGTATGTGAGAGTGGTCCATAATAAACATAGGTGGTAAAGTGGAGAGATGAAGAGTAGAAAACAATACACAATCACCCATCATTGTGAAAAGGGACTACAGTCAAGTAATTATAGAAGCTTGGATCCATTGAAGCAGAATTTGAAGTTGAGGTTGTCAAAACAGAATGATTCTAACTGTTGTGGTTGCCTGCTGGTGTAGAATTTAGAAGATGGGGTTGTGGTGGCTTCTGTAGCCACTTTGGTAGTGGGTGGTCCTTGAAGCTTATCCAGAAAATGTCTTGATGAATGGTTTGAATGAATGTAGTAAACACAAGGAGGGTATACAATGCCCATAACCTTGTCCTCCACCTTTATGACCTGTCTATGAGTGTGGGCTGTAACTTTGGATGGAGGAGTGGTGGAACTCGTTGAGGTGGCATGAAGGACTTGTGCAAATACATTTAGTAGAGATGGTACATTAACATTGATTAATAACTGTTAGCGAGTTGCACTATGGGAATCATCTAGTCCTAAAAAGAATTTTGCTACTTAAAATTTTCACTTGGGCACTTTAAAATCTGAGGATTTGTAGAAATCATCAGCAGCTAATTCATCCTACTTGCCATGGAGAGTAGTATAACATTCCTGCACTTAGTGACCATCTTGTTTAAAATTGAAAATATCTTCAATTACCTACATATATACCTATATACCTAGTATATGCGAAAGACATTTAGCTTGTGAGAATATCTGCAAAGGTCCTATAATTTTTTAAAAGTAAAGAAATATTATGGATGATTGAAAAGTATTAAGAAAAGAAGCAAGGTATTTAGAAAAAACTTATGACAGACTCTCGAGGGAAATTATATAGAGAATTCTAGGAAAGAAAAATATTAGTATAGCGTATATTGAGACAATTAAGGATATGTATAATAATGTAATGACAAGATTGAAAATTCTAGGCAAATTAATCGAAACGTTTCCTATAAAATAGTGTTACATTAAGGATCAACTCTAAGTTCATATTTTTTCACTAATTATCGATGAATTCATTGAACGCATCTAAGATAAGTTACTATAGTGCATCTTATTTGGAGATGGCATTGATTTGGTGGATGAGACTCGTGGAGTAAATACTAAATTTGAATCTTGGCGGGTGAAGTTGGAGGTTAAAAGTTATAGGTTTAGTAGAATAAAGACAATATATGAAATTTAAGTTTAATAGTACACGTAACAAGACAATTATTTAGATATAAGACGACGAGTTACTTATAATTTTAATTAAAAGTTTTAAGTATCTAGGATCGCTATTAGACAAGGATGTAGGTGTTAATAGAGATGTTTTACATAGGATACAAGTAGGATGATTAAAATAAAGGAGGGCGTGTTTTTTGTGATTGTAAGATATCTTTAAAATTTAACGAGAAGTTCTACAAAACTATGGTTAGACCTACTACGTTATATGAAATTGAATATTGTCTATGAAGTGAGCATATGAGCAGAAGATGAGACCACAAAGATGAGGATGTTAAGGTAAATGTGTAAAAAAATTAGGACTGATAGGATAAGAAATGAGAACATTAGAGAGAAAAGTCGGACTTACACTTATTGAGAAAACTTTGAGTGACGCATTTAAGATGATATGATATGTGCATATACAACTAATAAATGCCCCAGTTAAGCGATGTGAAATCGTGTTAAATATGCACATTAATCAAGGAAGATAGAGACCAAAGATTACTTGGTTAATAACGATAAAAGAGGAGAAGATTCATTTAAATATAGTTGATGATAATAGTAGAAGATTAAATTCAATAATGTAGGAGGATTCATATAGCTAACCTCACTCAGTAGAATAAAAACTTTGTTGTTGCTGTTGTTGTAAAGAAATATTATGGATGTGGTGACTATTGATTCCATACCATTTTGAAGCCAAGTAAAAAATAAAATCTACATTGCTGTATCTTATTGCATTATGGAGATCAAGATGCTAGATGACTATCTTTCACATAAGAGCCAATAAAAATTTCAAATGCTCGAGCTTACAAGAGATAATTGAAACTGTTAAGCTTAATGTTTGTTCCAGTAATACTATTTTGTTTAGGATTGGTGGATGCCATCACGCATTAGAAAGTAACAAGGAAAAGAGATAATAAAAGTTTAAAAGATCATCCTTTTTTATCTTCTCCCAGTTTTTTAGAACTAAAAATAATACCTAATATTTTCACCAAGCGGAAGAAATTGACAACAAGAAAGCGTGGATTAGGCACTGGGAATGGAAGTCTTTGAGCCCCAAGCACGGGGATGATTCGACGGATAAGATTGTGAAGTCAAGAGGTTATTGTTGTAAGCAAAGTCGTGCGGTGTCGTGGAGAGAAGTTGGTATTAGTTGCCCTCTTGTGGTGGAGCCAAGCATGCAGGGAATGTAGAAAGAAGACTTGATCTTGTCTATGCGTGTGAATGGAGTTGGAGACAAGGATGAGTTTGCAATCTAGGAGGGATTCTACTCCAGTGGTTATGATGGTGAAACTTTCCATTTTTTGCAACTGAATATAATTGAAGTGGTGATTTCGTTGGGTATTTGACAATGATGCTAATGGGATGGATTAATTTTGATTGATACTTGGTCGAGAGTAGAAGTTTTATTGAATATTTAGAGAGGATACTTGTATAAACTTAAGACTAAGTTTAAGAATTGGTAGATTGTAATATGGAAAAAGTTTATTCTTTGTGACAAATACAACACGTTCTCAAAAGAAAATATAGTTTGTTCTAAAACATTAAGCAAGTCGACATAAAATCAAAGTTTACAAATGTAGCCACAAACATCAAAACACCATATAATATAAGATATCAACCGATTACAACTCTACAAGTGCACATAACTAGGAAATCAAAACTTAAATCCAACATAACTAAATGTATCATATTGAAAACACAACAATAGGTACTTCATTTGGCCCACCACATACCATCTATGTATGACTACTTATGTAGTTCCCGTCCCTAGTTTTAGAATTTCGAGGCCACCAAAGTAGAACGAGTGTAAAGTACATCATTAGAATAAACATGTTTGTTAAGAGCCTAATCAATACAAAGGAAGTTCGGACAACACAATAATAAGAAGCATTAACTAACATATGTTTTATAATTTCATAGAAAATAAACCTCCATCAACAATATAATATATTAACTAACAAATACAATCACACTAGGTAGCATAGAAAATACAACAATCAAGTTTTTATCCCATTAAGTGGGGTTGGTTATATGGATCCTCCTACACCATTGAGCTCTATCTCTTAATATATCATCATCTACATCTAAATAAATTTTATCCTGTTTTATTGTTAATAAGTCTTTTTTGGTTTCCCTCTTCCTCTATTAATGAGTGTATTTGTAATGCATCATATTAGCTAATTGGGGTATTTATTGGACACCTAAGTATCTAATTGGGGCATTTATTGGACACCTAAGTATATGCCCATACCATCTTAAATATGTCTTGTCCTATCCATCTTCATATGTTCGCACATCCACCTTAACATCCTTATCTCCGTCTCTCATATTTTGCTTGTGTGCTTGCTTTATAACTCAACAATCAACTTCATATAACATAGCATGTCTAACTACCATTTTGTAAAACTTTTCTTTAAACTTAAGAGGTTACTTATGATCACAAAGAACACATAATGCTCTCTTTTATTTCAACCATCCCACTTGTATCTTCACTCCTTGCTAAAACGTTAGCAAAAGAAATCAAATTATTATTTTGTAGGTCGCCATTCACCCTTCCCCTCTAGCGATCCACGAACCTCCTTCGTTGCACCAACACTAAGGTTTTGTCACAAGGCGCCATTAGAGGCTTTCTAGGGTGTAGTAATTAGGAGATTGTCTAAAACTCAACTTTTGTTTTTATTAAAAGTTTATTTATTATAAGTGAAGCAAAATCTTTGGATGTTTTTGGTTTACTTAAGGATGATTGCTTCCATTTGCCAATTTTATTATGTGGTTAATATTTGAAGTATGATGGCATATATTTACTTTTCATCAATTTTGGTTTCTCCTCATGCCATTTTATGATGGGATCCACTCTTATCATGTAATAATGGTTCTCATCACCTTGCTAAAAGTCACTAGCTGCTCCAACAAGTTCATTGATGAAAAATCCTAATTTATAAATTTATTTAGGTTTAATTGTGCATTAAAAGTAAGGGTGTCATGCTTTTGCCCATATCGATCATATTTCAAACAAGTCGTTGAAAATTTCTCCAAGCATAAGATAGTGTGATTATGAGCAAGCGTACATGCTATTTATATGCACTAGGAATAATGTTTATTAAAGTTACTTGGACAGTTCTTTTTAGTTTTGTAAAAAATAATCAAAATTTTCCTTACGAAGAGTCAATCAAATCATAGGGAAACTAATAATCTTTCCTCATGGAGAGTTAATCAAATTATGAGTGAAAAGGATATAATTAGATTGATTTGGTTAAGAATAATTTATTTTTGATAAAATATTTTTTTATTTATTTTTATTCTTTCTTTATTCATTAATTCTCATTGATTAAAAGTGTATCTTTGTTCATGATAAAAATATATGTGAGAAATTTTCATGGTATTAGAGCGAGGTTCCTCTTTATAAACAAATATATCCAATTCTTCTCCTCCGAAGACAACCACAATGTCTATGGATTCTTCTAGCTCTAGCTCTAATGTTGGTTCGTGCTCCATGACTCAATCTGGTAAACTCAGTTCTCTCTTTTGTAATCATTCAACGATCCCTTGGATCATTGATTCTGGGGCCTCTGACCATATGACAGCTGACTCAAGTCTTTTTTCTTCCTATTATCCCTGTTCTCATCAGACTACTATTAGGATTGCTGATGGATCATTAACTGTAGTTGGTATAGGCGATATTCAATTATCCCAGCACATTACTTTGAAATCTATTTTCATATACCTGCTCTAAAATGCAATCTAATTTTTATTAGCAAAGTCATCCTTGATAATCAGTGTTTTGCTAAATTCTTACTCTTCTCGTGTCTTTTTTTGGATCTACTATCGGGGAAGACAATTGACAATGCTAGAATTCACGAAGGTCTTTATTATTTCAAGGATAAAAATGGTCGACCTTTGTTGTCTCATGTTGCTTTTTCTGATTCTAGTAATAAGGAAATAATATTTTGGCACTATCGTCTTGGTCATCCTAGTTTTGGTTATTTGAAATGTTTATGTCCTTCATTGTTTACAAAAAAAAAGATCATTTGAGTTTCAATTGTGAAGTGTGTCTACTAGCCAAGTATACTCGTACTCATTTTTTTCCCAAACGATATAAACAATCTACTCCATTTTCATTAATTTATAGTGATATTTGGGGTCCCTCACAAATCATACTTCTCGTAGGAAAAGATGATTTATCTCATTCATTGATGATCATACACAAGCTATTTGGGTTTATCTTCTTAAGGATAAGTCTGAAATCAGTAACATCTTTAAAGCCTTCCACAAAATGATCCAGACCCAATTTCAAATAAAGATTCAAATTCTTAGAACTGACAATGACAAAAAATATTTCAATGCCATTTTAGGTGACTATATAGTGGAAATTGAAATTGTTCACTAAAGCTCATGTGTCAATACTCCACAATAAAATGAAGTTTCTGAACATAAAAATTGTCATTTGTTGGAGGTTGCCCATACCCTTATGTTCACCATGCATGTTCCAAATATTTATGGGGCGACACAATCCTCACAGCCGCGTATCTTATCAATTGTCTTCCTAGTCGCTTCATAAACTTTGCCACACCTTTATCTCTACTCATCCAAACATATCCATAAATTTTCAACTTCAATAATCTATCATTGAAGACATTTGATTGTATGACTTTTGTGCATATCCATGTCCATAAGCGCAACAAACTTGACTTTCAAGCCCTTAAAACTATCTTTGTCGAGTATTCTCCTACTCAAAAAGGTTATTGATGTTATTGTCCGCAGACAAATAAAATATATGTTAATTGTGATGTCCCTTTTTTTTGAAGGTACCCCGTATTTCTTTCACACTTTATCTCAGGAGGGAAAGGATGATGAATTTTTAAAGTTGGTGGAAGAGGAGAATCAGCGTATCATAGCTTGACCTTGTCACACCATATAACCGTGGTAGTGATGATTACGATCTCCAGAGTCCGATATGGCCTGATCGTGTTACATTACATAGCCGTGGTGACGATTGTTGTGGTAGTAAAACTCCCTCAAAGGATGATGGAGATACTCTTCCTGTCTTTAGTTTTAATTTGGACACTACACCTCCTTCCATGTCCAATCCTATCCAAATCAGTTCTCAAATTAGTGAAACATAGGGAGTATCGAATAAACAATCGGATATCCTAGTTTATTCAAGGAGAAAGACTTCTCAAGCTAATGAAGAAATTGTGAATTTTAATCACAGCCAAGGAGATGAATCGATGGTAGAATCCTATAACAAGTTAAGTATATTTTTTGATCTTGATATTCCTATTGCATTCAGAAAAGGTGTCTGATCTCATCTCAAATATCTCATCTCTAACTTTATCTCCTATTCTTATCTATCCTCTACATTTCATGTTTTCTCTTTAAAATTGTCTAGTGAATTAATTCTCAAATCTGTCATGGAGGCACTAGCTATTCCTAAGTGGAAGACTGTTATTCTTGAAAAAATGCATGCTCTCAAACAGAATAATACTTGGGATTTAGTAGAATTACCATAAGGGAAATGTGTTGTTGATTGTAAATGGATTTTCATGATTAAGTACAAGGCTGATGGTTCAATTTGAAAGATACAAGGCTCGTCTGGAGAGGCTTTACTCAAACCTATAGAATTGATAACACCGAGACTTTTGCTCTGGTTGTCGAATTTAATACTGTCAGAATTCTTCTATCATTGGTCGCTAATCTAGATTGGCCATTATATTAACTTGATATAAAAAATGCCTTTCTCAATGAAGAGCTTGAAGAGGAGGTTTATATGAATCAACCTTCAGGATTTGGAGAAAATTTGGGCAGTAAAACTATACGTAAGCTCAACAAATCTCTCTTAGTTTAAAACAGTCATCTTGTGCCTGGTTCGATCGATTCTCCAAGGTAATTAAAAACTTTGGATATATTCAAGGACAAGCAGATAATACATTATCTGTGAAACACTCTGATGAAGGAAAGATTACCATTCTTATAGTGTATGTTGATGATATCATCATCACTGGGAATGATAATAAAGAATTGGAAGAAATCAAGAAAATAATGGCACGAGAATTTGAAGTCAAAGATTTTGGAATATTGAGATATTTTCTAGGAATGGAGATTGCTCAAAATAAGAAAGGTATTTCGGTCTCTCAAAGGAAATACATTTTAGATTTGTTAAAAGAAACTGGCATGTTGGGATGCAAGCCAAGTAAACATGCCAATTGAATTAGGGAATAAAAGAAAAATGTTTGAAGGAAATCTTGTTGACAAAGATAGTTATCAGCGTCTTATTAGAAAACTCATATATCTCTCACATACATGCTCAGATATTGCCTTTGCACTTAACCTGGTAAGTCAATATATGCATTCACCATGTCCAGTTCATTTAAATAGCAGTATATAGAATTTTGAGATATCTGAAACAAACTCCTAGAAAAGGTCTGTTCTTTGCAAAAATTGAGGATAGAAAAGTGTGTGCATATATTGATGCAAATTGGATAGGATCAATTAATAGTAGGAAGTCAACTTCTGGATATTGCACGATGGTATAGGGGAATTTATTAATGTGACGTAGCAAAAAACAATCTGTGGTTGCAAGTAGTGCTGAAGCGGAATACCGAGCTATGACTTATAGAATTTGTGAACTCATCTGAATCAAAAAAAGTGATGAAAGATTTGAAAATTCAAATTGAAGATACTATGTTACTCTATTGTGATAATAATCAACTATCAGTATAGCTCGCAATCCAATTCATCATGATCAAACGAGACATGTAGAAGTTGATCGTCACTTCATTAGAGAAAAGGTGGATGAAGACATTATCAGTATTGAGTATATTCCTATTTCTCACCAACTAGCCGATCTTCTTACAAAAGGATCATTTGAACAAACTCATAAATTTCTTGAATGCAAGCTTGATCTCATCAATATCTACAGTTAAGCTTGAGGGGGAGTAGAAAATAATCAAATCTTTCCTTACATAGAGTCAATCAAATCATGGAAGCTATGGAAACTAATCAAATCTTTCCTCATGGAGAGTCAATCATAGGAGGTAGTCACATAAAACAATAGAAAATTGAGAAGGGTGTTCAGTAGTGTAGGAGGTGAGGAAGACAAACAAAAGGAAGCAACAACTTGCAACAAGAATGGGATGCTATCTTTGTCTTCCTTGTCGTTTTAGATCTGTGTGATTATGATCGATTGATGTGAGAAACTCTGCAGAGAGGAGGACGTGATGGAGGACTTGGTGGCTGTGGAGATGTCTAAAGTGAAGGTGTGGAGGTGGTTGATAGGTGGAATAGTTTAGCCATCCCAACAGCGGATGAGTAGTAGCGTGGTGTAGAGAAGGTGACGGATAAATGGATGTGCAAAAGGTGAAGAAGATTTTGGGAAAGATGGAATATTGAACACCAAAAGAATTCGACTCTGCTACAAAATTGATGCAGCACTAAACCAAAACTCACACAAAAAATTCAAATGAAATGAATAAAGTTCAAGAATAACTATCTCACATAAAGAACAAGAGATTTGACACAATCTTATTAACTGAAGATGATTGATACATAAAGACCACCACTTTTTGTAGATTTAACTCTAACTAAATTAAGAAAGGAATACTACTAATTAGGAAGACAACAATTTCTATTAAACTACTACCAAATTAAAAGATACCAGCTTCTTGACATCAAAATAAAATAATAACAAATTTGATTACAATTTAAAATAAAAATTCCAAATTGAAATCAATGCCTTTTCCTTTTTTTGCATCAGTGTGTCCATGAATACAACAACCCGTACAATATTCATTTTCCCTAATCTAATAGTACATGTATGATTTGGGCCACTATTTTATGTTGGAGATACCCGTTAGTTATCATATGTAATTGTAGTTTTATTTTGACTTGACTTGATAAACCAGTTGATATAGCTGGGCTTTGAGAAACTGCACAGTCTTTTCCCTTTTTTTGTTTGGACAGTGAAACATGTATAGTTCTTAGGTTGCTAGGGTTGATCATTCTTTGACCTTTCTGTAGTTTTTTCTTTCAGTCTTTAGCTGTATGTGTTTAGTGATATTTAAATTGCTAATATGTTTCCTTATTATGTATTAGAGGAATCAATCTATAATCTTTCAAGTATAACCTTCTAGTCTTCACTATGCCAGCACCATTAATTTCTAGGAAATGCCAGTAAGATTGACGTGAATGATATTGGCAGGTTTTATCAAGGAGAATATTGTTGATGTTTACAGAACTATTAGGTAAAATTTTGATTCCTACTTCACAACTTTATTTTGTTTGCTCACTATAAGATAATGACGATCTGAAGGATAATTTGTTTTAAATCAATTCAGCAAGTTTGTATTGGAAATAATTTGCAGTGTTTCTGCTATTGGTTTGCAATTCCTCTCATCAAATACTGTGGATCAGACACTAATTTTACCCTTAACAACTGAGATGATTGATGAGGAAGAGCATGGATCTCAGCGAAAAAAGTTGGGAGACCTTCCAAATGCATCTACTTTAGCATGTGAAGAGTTCTTGGAGGTAATCTTTTTTCCTTCCAAAATGAGATTGCTACTTTTGGTTATACATGGGAAAAAAGTTAGAACCTATCTATTCTTTTAGAAATTTACTGGGATATATTTGTCATCACATAATGCTTTAACTCTTATTTGGAATCAGATACATCATCTTGTATGTTATTGAATTCTATTTAAATCTGCATCGCTAGTAACGAGTCTGCCTTTAAGCAAATTTTAGTCACTCTTGGATGTTTTTGAACTCAAACATTTGCAGCTTCTTTATTTGGCAGCATACCCGTGCATCAGAATGGACATTATATATATTCACAATTTCGAAACTGTAGGATCGATTGCTGATTTTATATTTTCCTGTTTACTCCAATAGTACAGTAAAAATCATGTTCTGGTTTATTACCTCATTAATGTCAAGCCAGGTCATTTTTTATTTCACTGCTCAACAGGCTGAAGCAAAGCTGTTCTCCATGCTTTTAAATGTCAGATTCAGACTTGCAAAACAAGCTGGAATTGCTCCGTAAGTTGATGACTACTTCAGTTTTATTTAACTTGTGATTTTGCTATGGTTGTTGTAACTTTATTTCACATGTGTTGTTATTGGACTTTTTACAAACTCTTTCTTAACAATAGGTATGCTTTATGTGGCGATGAGACAATTAAAAGATTGACAAAATTAAGGCCTCAAACCAGAGCAAGGTTGGCAAACATTGATGGTGTTAACCAGGTTCATTGACTATTTCTCCCAGAGAAATATTTCTCAAGGACTGAATTCTTGTGTGCTTGTATCATTTTTTAGAATTTCATGATAGCTTTCAAGAAGAAAATAGACATCCTCGTTCATAAATTAATTCCCTGAAATAAAATCGAAACTCAGTCATACCTTGTCCTGTATGCATCAATTATATAGATGTTCTTACTCGCCAAAAATAAATCTATGGCTGCTTATGGCATATTTAACAAGTGGACACATGCACAAAAAGATTCTTACCATCTCAAGATTGCATTTGGATCATTGAAGGATGAACTCAACATGCCAATGAAATAAAAATCAAAACTCTTTCATAAATTGATAGTGAAATCTCTAGTTGCTTTTTGTGGCATGCTTAACAAGTATTATAATTACAAAAAGGTTCTTACCAACAAGGCGGTTAGACCTGTTATCGCATATGAAGTCAAATATTGGACTATGACTTGAGCACATGAACAGAAGATGAGAGTTGCAGTGCAGAGATGAAAATGTTAAGGTAGATATGTGGGCATTCAAAGATGGACAGGATAAGAGTTGAAAATATTAGAGAGAAAGTCGAAATTGTACTTATTGAGAGAAAATTCTAGGAGACACGTTTAAGATGATACGGACATGTACTTAATTGATTAATAAATGCTTCAGTTAGGTGATGTGAAACTATGCCAAATGTACACATTAAACGACGAAAAGGAAATAAAAAAACTTGATTAATAATAATAAAATAAGATAAAATTTATTTAAATATATGTGATGATATAGAAGGGATAGAGCTCAATGATATAGAATGATCCATATAGCCGATCCCAGCTAGTGGGATAATGTTTAATTGTTTTTGTTGTTGTATTCTTACCAACACAAGATTTACATTTGGACCACAAAAGTATGAACTGAACATGCCTATTAAATAATTTGGCACATGACTCAAATCAGAAGTCTTCTTCCATTATTTTCAATCTTATCATACTTGGGGTTCAAACATAAGCCTCTGCACCAGTTAAAAGTTACAGGAAGTGTGATGCTGATGTGCTGGCCTCATATGACTTGGGAGCATTTTGACCATAATATATCCTCACTAGTAGACCTTGTATTTACTTGTGCTGTGGATGCCTGATTGTGCCAATACCATGTTAGCTGGGTATCTGTTGTAGGTACAAATCTGCAAATCCAATTCCAGAGGAAAGTCTATATAATTGTATATGCTTAGAAGATATTGAATTCTTCTTCTGGCAAGTTCACAAGCCAATTTGTGTGACTTTTCCCTTGTAGAGAAATGCTTGTTAGCCCTTGTCACTATAATAATCTAGACTGTTCAAGAGAGGAAGATTGATGAGTTAAATGATTTGACCTTTCAATTGAGATCATCAAAATGTGCACATTATTGAAACTTCAAGATGTTAGTAGTTATATTCACGCAAAGCATCATGAGTGTTTTCCTTTTCTGTATGCATTTCTTCTAGGACATCTAATTCTAGATTTCCATGTAGCATTTTCTAACCAGGTATGGTGATGAGTTTATTAGTCATATCATTAAGTTGTCACAAGAACTGGGCCTCCAAACCTATTATGAAGGAACTCCTCAAATTGAAGCCACTATGACCAAAAGGATCAACCCAAATATGGAGAAAAAGTTGACTCCAGCCGTAGCTGATGCATGGAATATGTGGCAGCACAATGGAATGTCATTTTCTGAAGTTGCTGTAAAATTTTAACTTCTTACTATTTTAAAGATGTTTTTCATCTATGAATGGAAAATAATTCTTAATTATTTTTCAGGAATTGGTGGGAAAATCAGGTCCTATAAAACAGAAGACAGTTATTTCATATATCCTTGTTGCGGCTAAGAATGGATGTGAACTTAATTGGCCTCGGTTCTGTAAGGAAACAGGATTAACACTTGAGATTGTCTCCCAAATTCGCTGTGCTATCAAAAAAGTTGGTGCCAGAGATAGGTTAAAGCCCATCAAAGAGGAACTACCTGAAACTGTGAGGACTTAATCTTTACGTATAAAATTTACATATTCTTGATGTTTTGTATAGTTATTAGAGTTATTATGTGTTGCATAGTGGATTTAGTCTCACATTAATATTTTAGGTTTAGAGTTTCTGTTGAGTCCTATATATAGATATAACAGTGGTCTCTTACGATAACAATCAATATGGTTTAATCCCATCCCATTTAACATGGTATTATAACCATCTCTCCTAGATTAAGATTTCAAGAATGTTCCCTCAAGGGATAGGCTGTCGATTTCAATGAGATGGCAGTGATCTCCTTTCATCCATGCCTTCTCCCTGCAAAGCCTACTGCTGCCCGCCCTTGCTCTACTCGTGAAACATTTTCTTTTTCTTGATATCAACATACTCATCTCAGACACCATCATGCAGTTTTTGCTTGTTCTGAACAACATCGTGCATCATGGTGATCTCTCACACCGCACACTTCATTCCTATGATACGATCTCAAAAGAGAATTATTGAAATTATTCCTTTAACCTATAATAATATATATGTATTTTAGAATGCTATTTAATTAGAATAAGTAAAATTTCATTCTATTTAGAATAAGAGATAGTTACCGAAATAGTCAGTTGAATTATTAACAAGGCATATTTTAGATGTCTATAAATAAATATGTAGTTTTTTTGGCTACGAAGAGTAATAAATCAATGTGTTAATTCTTTATGAATTAAGAGCGTTTTGGCTATTGGAGGATGATTCCCTTGACCTTAAAGTGATCATTCCCTTTCCCCTTTTCTCTGATTTCCTATTGAGATAGGATGTGAGTTTCTATCAACTTGGTATTGAAGAGAGGTTCTTCACCACTACTAGTTATCCTTGCATTGTAATCCCTCCACCACTATTGCCACTACCATCCCTAACACAATCATTATCATCTTATAACACTAACTATATCCATTACTAGCATCGAGATTTCACATATCTACAAATTAAAGATCTTATCTAATATAGGAAAAATTTTCATATTGGAGAAGTAGAGATCCTACTGAAAGAGTTTCAAAAGGTAAAAGATTTTTTCTTGTACATGGCATCAATTATGATGGTATCAATTATTTGAGTCATGCCATGGATTCATAACATGGGAGAAGTTTGTAGTTGATCTTCTCACCTATTTCATCCCTCAAGAGTATGAGAATGCAAATAAGGAGTTATCTGAAATTCAGAATACTATAATCACTTTCTTCAATTTTTTAACTGAACTTTTGATTGGTGAGAGCAAGAATTGTTGAACACTTTTATTAAAGATTTCATCCAACATTCAAAAGCAGATAGATGTACTATCCTTGCACTGTAAAAGTTGCATTGTTCTTTGTATGATTGCAAGAAAATATCTTTGAAGAATAATGGAGAAATACTAAAGTTATAAATAATTTATTGTCTGACATGATTCATGATAATACAAGTTTGAAGTAGAATTGGAAAAGAAAAATACTAGTGGAAAATAGAGAAAAAGAACGAACAACAAGATATTGACAATCCATATGAGGATCTAAACCATTGATAATGGTTAGAAGAATTTATCTATCACAATCATCACAATACCTATATTTGAAGCCACTGCATTAAAGTCTTTGTGAGTCTCTTTCATCTACAACAATCTCTACTTTCATCATTCAAGAGGACAAAGCAACGGTAGTAATTTCCTTGGAGTGACACTATAGAACTCATTTCTACTTCTAAAAAAGGTACCATGAGAAGTCTTGGTGTACTAACTATTGCTCAATGAAGGCATAGTGTAGAATATTCGTCATAACTCGATGAGGTCTTGATGCAAGACAAAGCGAAGGAAGACTCAATGCAAAAGTCACTCTTACAAAAGTATTGACATGCTTATAAACTCAACACAATACACCTCGTCATCAAAGGAATTCTAGTCATCCTTTCAGACTTAAGGAAGAATCATAGAGGCGTACTTGTCTATCATAACTTTATGTCTCAATCTATCCACAATAAGAGCAGATTTCATGTGAGTCATTAAAAGACAGAAGAAAACAAAAAAAAAGATCACCCTTGAGGACAAGGTTGTTTTGAAGGGTGATAGAATGATACTACTAAAAAGAGAATGATTGAAATTACTTCTTTAACCAATAACTATTATCTTTTTTTATCTTTAGAATAAGTAAATTACTTTATTTTATTTTGAATAAGAGATAGTTATTAAAATTAGTTTTTATAATTATTGACAAGCACATTTTAGATGCCTATAAATAGATATGCAGTCTTTTGGCAAAGAAAAAGTAATAAATTAATGATTTAATTCTATATGAATCAGGAGCCTTTTGTCTATTGAAGGACTTTTCCCTCGAAGTGATCATTTTCCTTCCCCGTTTCGATTTCCTATGAGATAGGGTGAGTTCCTATCTGCCTGATCCACCTCTAGGGCACATCTCATCTGTTCCAGGCACGCCTGTTCAGTGCTGTTTCATTCTACTTTATCATTGTAGAAAGCCTACTTCCCTGCAGCAGGACTAGATCTGCCCACAGTAGCAATTCCAGTGGTATTCTAGCACCTACCACAGCTTGTGACAAGGAATATGATAAAAGGTCTTCCAAATCACGTCTAGCATCTAAAAGATGGTTTAAGACATTTAGTCTGCAGCGAAAGCTTGATATTACAAAAATAATAATAATAGAACAAACATGTATTTTATTTGTGTTTCTGCTTAAGAAGTCTGTGCTGAACCATTTGAACATGTAGGTTACCTATGATAACATCATAGCCTTTTTAACAATGGAAGAGCTTGGCTTGTCAGCGGAAGAAATGTCAGGCTATGACACCAGAACTGATGTTCCTAACAAGAAAATGGAATCATCATCAAACATCCATCTAGAAATCACCATTAGAGATAGAGCAGAACCTTATTGCTCTATGAGTGGCACTGCAATGGTCTCTGCTCCAATCTCACCATGTCATGGTACAACTAATACAGAGCAATCCAGTGCTCATGACTCTCTTCAACTAGAATACCCTCCACAGAAGTTGCAAAAAGTTTGTGAGAACAGGGAAAACTTTGGCGGTGATTTAATGGCTACAGAAACCGCTGTCCTGCAGTGGATCAAGGAGCACGACAAGGTTGGTCTATTTTTCTTCCAGTTCAAAATTATCCATATTGGTTGTCTGAAAGTAAAGAAACATGTTCTGTCATGGGAACATAAACTTTTTGCAGGTTGGATTAGAGGATATTGTGAAACAATTCAAAGGATCCAAGGAGGAAAGTGTACTTGATCTATTGGCCTGCCTAGAACGTGAATTTCTGATATTCAAGAAAAATGGTCTGTTCCGAGCTATGTGAATATTACAATTATAAAATCGTGGAATCTTTTGATACCTTTTTTGTGCTGAGGATGTATAAAGGTATGATGTTTTCTACATGCAACCAATTAGATATAAGGCTGAAGGTCTGCAAAATTGATTGCCATTGGCCATTGGTTGTTAAAAGATAGTTGGAGGTAGAAACTACTGCAGAAATGGATCGTCAAAAACTTTGTTAATCCTCTTTTTTCATCCAAATAATGTTGTAGTTTTACAATCAAGAGTAGGATTTGTTTAAGAGTTCGTAAGTTCTCGCATGATATCTTCTAGTTTCATATAATAACTTAAAACGAGGATAATGTTTTTTTTCATCGTCTTACTGAGTTGGGGGTTGATATGGTAGGTGGTGTTGGAAGTACCATGTGATTGAATTTAAATTTTGATATTGACAAAGGGTCAAAGTTAAGGTTACTTGTGATCTGATATGCTTATTAAATTTTCAATAAGTCCTAGTTGAGATTGGACAAGAAAGTTTTGGTTGGTGGGACTAGATAAGGAAGTCTTGGTCGGAGGAATTAAGTAGGAAGACTTGAAGATCGAGAGCATCAAGCAGAAGTTTTGGGGATCAAGGACACCAAGCGAAAATTTAGATGAGGTTGAGGATCGGAGGCCTAGTGGAAGTCTCGAGGGTCAAGATCAGCTGAGCAAAAGTTCAAATAGATCAGGTGGATCAAAGTTTGACATCATGTAAACTCTCTTGAGGGGAGTAGTGAGGATGTGCTCTCGGAAAGAGAGCAGTAGGTGTCAGTCCAACTCATGATTTCACGGGAGATTGAAAGTTTCAGATCGGATAGTTAGAAAGCTATTGTGCATACTCGTTATCTATTATGCTTGTGCTAATTTTGTGATGCAGGAACTCAAATTGGAAGTTGGTCAGAATTAGTGATTTCGAGTGCCTAGATGGAGCTTCGGGCAACCAGAATGGTTCAGGCGATCGGATGTGCTCTAGGCGCTTGAAAAGGCAATTTCCAGTGAACAAGTTGAGTTGGCACGTGCGAAGCGGTAGGTACATGTCAGCTTCCAGGCACCCAGAAGGGATTCAGGTGCCCAAGAAGGAATAAAGTTTGATGCGAATAAAACTTCGATTAGATATTGTCACGTCAGCTTCCAGGCTCTCGGAGGTGGTCTAAGCGTCCAAAAATGAATAAGTCAACGATGAGGTTGAATCGGATAGATTTCGGTAGAGGCACCAGAAGTGGATCTAGGTGCTCGAATCATCCTATAAAAATAGAGTTAGATCAGTGCTTTAGAACATCTTTTTCCTTGATATTCTAAGTGCTCCTCTACGAATCCAGGTTTTCGAAATGATGTGCTTAAGTTTCAACAACGCAATGATATCATGAAATTGCTATGAGCTGAAATGAGACTAGCCTTTTATAATGCTTTGTTAGTTACTTTTTTTTATTCATTTTTTATGCACTTAATCTCTAAGGGTAAGTAGGTTTGTTATCAAACTTTATTATTGTAAAAAAATGAACTTTCTTCTCGTTCGAGAAGAAGGTGAATAGTAATTGCCCAACGTTAGCGATCAAATTAACTGCGAGCGTTGGAGTAATAGTCATGCGGCTGTGAACTAAGTAAAAAATAATTGTGTTTTTGATGTTTTTTTTTTATTTTCATTGCAACGATTTTGAATTCGAACGATTTTCAAATGCATATGAAGTGTGCTATTCACCTTTTCTAGCACTTTCTCGATCCAACAATTAGTATAGAGCGGGGTGCTCGAAATTAGTGCAACTACTAATTGAGTTTGTTTTTTCATTCATCTTTTGTATAGTCAAAATTGGTGCAATCGTCTCTTTTGATTAATTTTTTTATTTTTAAAACTTCTTAAATTTGGTGCAACACCATTCGAGCGACTTTTTCTTTTGGGTACTCTATTATTCCAATACTACTAATCTAAGATAAGTCTTAGAGTGTTTTTTTTTTTTTGTATTTGTGTGCTAGATTGAATGACACATCAAGAGGGTTATATCATCGGACGTCCCCCGCTCTTCACCGAAGATGACTTCGAGTATTGGAAGAGTCGCATGGAGTTCCACCTGAAGACTCAGGTGGAAATGTGGATCTCTATCCAGATCGAATTCACACTGCCTACAAACTCAAACGGAAATCCAATTGGTTGCCTAGATTGAACCCAATTATACAGAAACAAGTGGAAGTTGACGCCAAAGCAACTCAGACCCTCTAGTGTGGTTTGACCAAGGATGAGCTCAGTCGGGTTGGCTCTTTCATAAGTGCTAAGGACTTGTGGAACAAGTTGATAAAACAGACATGATTTGCTTTTAAACAATTTGTATGATATAATAATGCAAGAAGATGAAATGGTTAGTCAACTTCACTCTCGACTGCAACAAATACTCAACTGGGTTGGATGCTATTGGATAGATTATAGAAAATCGACGATATAAGGTACGCTCTTAGAGCATTTTCGAGAAACAATTTGTGGGCATTGATAGTCAATGTATATAAGGTCTCTTGGGACTTGTCTAAGATAAATTTAGATAAGTTGTTCTTTAAATTAGAACTCTATGAATAAACTAACACAAGTTAGGCCAAGAATCGTTTTGTAGGTCAGGTCAGAGAAAATAAGCAAAAGACTGAGTCATCAGAGGAGTTCGAATTCGATGACAACGATGAAACCACTGCTAAACTAGTCAACCTTGTCTGGAAGTTGAAAAAGGAAAAAGGATTTAACACACGAGAAATCATGAAAGTGATTCGAAACAAAAAGGATGGATCAAATCAAAAGGTTGAATCAACCTATTATGAGTGCCAACAAAAGGGACATTTCAAAGTCGAATATCCAAAACTGAAAAAGAAGAATTATTAAAAGATGAAAAAGACACTCAAAGCGATCTGGGATGATTCTTCGTCCATTGAAGAAGAACAACACAACCACTTGGCAATGAAGGCCAGAACTGAGTCTGAAATCGAATCTAAATCCGAATTGAAAGTCGGATCTGAATCAAGTCACGGATCCGTATTCGTTTTCGAAGGGCCCAATCCCAATGAAAGCACAAATGAACAATCTGACTTGTTTAGCATAATTTCTTACTTAAATCGCAAATTAGAAAAATCCAATGAACGGGTCAAGTCACTTTTAAAGAAAGTCAAACTTCCTCAAAGAGCATACTAACCTAAGTTTGATAACTGATCAAGTTTGGGTCGGAATCTCAACTCAAGTTCAATAACTTGAGAAAGAGAATTCCAATATTAAAGATCAGGTTTGTCAAGCTTAGAGGTTCATTAGAAAAGTTTGCTATCAGATCAAAGGGTTAGATATATTTCTTGGATTGCGAGCTATGTACAATCGAACTGACTTGGATTTAAATCAAGACATAATCAGAATAAGTCATTTATATCAAATTAATCGAAATAAACTTAGAGTTCAAGCGTGGATTCATAAAATTGATTTGGTTAAATAAGTAGAAACGAACAGATATTGGGTCATCAATGATTCAAATTCATTATCTGATGAAACTTCATCGAGGTCATGATCCAAGGGAGCCAACAACAAAATCATTTTTATTAGATAAATTATTTATTTTTTTCATTAAGGCATAATTAGTTTTTTTTCTTATTTAATCTAGAATGGTTAGGTAGAAAAAATTTAACCTAACCTTGACAACATAACATCAGAAGGGATTGAGATGATATTAGACTAGGAAAACTTAGTTGAAAGCATGTCTAGGTTGAATCATTCTATATGGTGCAATCAACCTAGTGAAATTAGTTGAAGTTACCCTAGTTCAACATGGCCTAGTGAAACTAGTTGAAGTTACCTTAGTTCAACATGGATTAGTTAGACTAGGGTTTCCAAGAAGAAGGTTAAACATACTATTTCTTTAAAAGGTTTTGTTTAAGAAAGTGGTCGTTGCTTCGATAACCAAGAAAGTCTTTACTTCGTCACAATTTGAAAGTCGATTTTTGATAAATATGTTTAACTGACTAACAGATAAATCTGAATATATCACAAGGTCAAATAAATTTCTAGACTCACAATTATAATTAAATCAAGATAAAGTTGATAACCATCTCACACAACTTATATGATTAATTAATTAAAAAAATTTAGAAATGAGTGAGATAGATTTAGGATGCAATTGAAAATTGATCAATCTAAATTAATTAATCATTTTAACTCAATTTAAATCTACTAAAATTCATAATTAAACTAAGTAACCCAATTAATTCAATCAAATAATCCTAAATAAATTAATTGAACTAATCAACTTATGTTAATTAATTTTAAATAAATTTAATTAATCTAATCTAACTAATTAACCATAAACCCTTAATTCTAAATAATCTAAACTCAAATAATCTCAACTTAATTAATAATTTTAACTTATTTAATAAATCTAGACTCAATTAAAATCTTAAATCAGTAAAACCTATTAAACCTAGCTAAATCAAAATCTAATTAACTTAACCTAATTAAAATTTAAATAATCTTAAATTAATTCTAACTTATTAATTAAAATTCAATTCATAATTATACCTAACTTAATCGAAAACTTAAATAAAAAACTAAATAAACATAATTAAAGTTAAATTCTACTAAATTAACTCAAAACATTAAGTTCAATTCTGATTAAAACTCAACTTGCTCCAAGTAGAAATTAAACAAGATGAGTCAAACCAATAGATGTTAGACAACGGTTGCTCAGACATGATTAGGGATCAATTAAAGTTCACTAGACTAAATTTTGAAAACTCAGGTTTCATTGCGTTTGGAAATAATGGTAAACTAAGAATAATCGAATCAAGTGACATTGAATTTAAGACTGATTTCGATATTCGTAAAGTTCTATTGGTTGAAGACTTTGAATTTAACTTGCTTAGTATAATTCAATTATGTGATACTAGTTACAAGGTAACCTTCTCGCCAACAAACTGCATAATAAAAATGTTTAAAACCTTGAAATTATACTTAGAGGTATTAGATAAAATAATATTTATTTAATAAACTTGCTAAGCTCCTCATTCAAGTGTTTACTAATACAGCAAGAGAAAACTCGACTATGGTACAGACGACACCCATGTGAGACTCATATCAAAATTAAGTCAAAGTAACCTAGTTAGAGGCCTACCTAAACATAAAAACTTAAAAAATAAAATCTGTAATACTTGCCAACAAGGAAGACAAACCAGAACAAATCATAAATTAACCAATTTAGGCTAAACCAGTTGTATTTTAGAACTACTATACTTAGACCTGTTTGATTTTCATGGGGTTAAGTCACTAAGCGGAAACCAATACTGCTTAGTAATAATAGATCACTACTCTAGATTCACTTGGTTAAATTCATAACACACAAGAGTGAAACATTTGAACAATTTAACAACTTATGTAAATTATTAGAAAATGAAAAAGAAATCAAAATTAAAAGATTTAGAAGTAATCATGGAGGTGAATTTGAAAACTATAAGTTTATTAAATTTTGTATAGAAATGGATATCATCATAAATTTTCCTACCCTAGAACACCTAACAAAACAGTCTAGTCGAACGAAAAAATAGAACCTTGCAAGAAGTGGCTAGGACTATGTTGAATGAATATAATCTAACTAACAAGTTCTGGGTTGAAGCCATTAATACAGCTTGTTACACTCAAAATCAAACTCTAATTAATAAATTATATAACAAAACTCCATATGAACTTTATTATAATCGAATATTGAATCTAAAATACTTTAGGGTATTTGGATGTAAAGTCAACATACTAAATACTAAAGATTACTTAGAAAAATTTACATTAAAACCATCATAAGGAATCCTTTTAGGTTATTCAACAATTAGTAAGACCTACAGAATTTATAACAAACAAACATTAAAAGTTGAAAAAACCCATAAATGTCATTTTGATGAAGATGATAGCATAAGTCAACCTAAGTAAACACAAGAATAAAAAATAGATGATGAAATTGAAGAATTTGAATTGACTAAACCTAGACCTAAATCCAACTCTGAGTCAGTACAACCGAACACTAGAACCTTATTTAACTATCCAAGTGACTAAATTATAGGTGACCCAACTCTAGGAGTCAGAACCAGATCAACCATTACGAATTTAAGCCAAATAGCTTTAATATTAAAAATAGAACTCAAAACCATAAAGGAAGCTCTTCTTAATCCCAATTGGATTCTTGCTATTTCGGCCAATACACTGTCGATGATCAAACCACCGGTTCATGAATTGCTGACGTGCACACTCCTTGAAGATAGTTGCGGTGAAAGATGAATATATCTAAAAAATACTTAAAAAGAGAGTTAGAATGATGTTAGAAGTGAGTCCCAACAAATCACTCCGACGCTCAAGTTAGGATTTTGCGTGAGGAAAAAGTTTAATAACTTGAGGAAATTAGGATTGGTGTCTGCATACTTGTGCCCATGGGTATGAACCCTCTTTTATAGAGTTGTTAACATCCATATAAGATATTATTCTAAAATATCCATTCTAGTTTTAGAAAGATTCTGATTGTCCATGTCTTTTGGGGATATTTTTCTATTTTTCTGGAAGAAATAGTCTTAGGCTCCCCTGATTGCGCGGGCCAATTGACTCCTTAGGCTCTAAGGTGGGGACCTGAGGCTAGGATAAGGTCAGCACGTGATGTTAAGTGAGTGTCGATGTTGGAACTTGAGGTCGGGACTCAAGGTCGAGATGAGGTCGGCATGTACTGCTGAGCGAGTGCCAAGGTTGGAGTTCGAGGGTGGGACTCAAGGTCGAGATGAGGTCGGCACGTGATGCTAAGTGAGTACTGAGGACGGAGCTCAAGATCGAGACTCAAGGCTGAGATTAGATCGACAGTGATACCGAGTGAGTGTTTTGTGTTGCAATTTTAGGTCGGGACTTGAGGCTGAGATGAGGTTGGCACGTGATGCCGAGCGAGCGTTGAGGTTGGAGCTTGAGCCGGATCTTGAGGTCAAGATTGGAGGCCGAGATGAGGTTGGTACATGAAGGCGAGTGGGTGCATAGGTTAGGCCCTAGACCTTAGGGACAATTACCATCAGGACCTAGGGGGTGTTGGTTTATTAATTGCCCGCCTCTTGAATACTATCTAATCTTTCTCAATGATTTTGCTCCTTCCTATTTTACAGCCATGTGATGTTCCAACAGCAACCACGTGCTAGCCCAGAGACTCCATCATATCACAAGCCTTCCCATTAGTCTAGTCGAAGGAGATATAGTTTGGCTGACTGGACTTGAGTTCTTGGATCGTTTAGGACACATTTTGCGAACCAATTGTAGACACGATATCGATATAAGCTATCGTATTAAATGCACATGATACCCCAAATTGCTTATCAACCTTATCATTGGCGTGTTTTCTGGTTGCATTAAATGATAACATGCGCTATCTTTCTTGAGCTGCGAGCCTACCACGCCTTGATGAAGACGTGTACAGGTGATGTTGATGTCGTGTATATAAAGTGGACAACGCAGATGCTCCCTTATTTCTATTTTTGAACATCTAATGGTCAGGTTTGAACCTTCGCACTTTCCGAGGCATTATGTCAGTCCTGGATATGAGAGATATTTTCACGTGGCGTGACCATTGGGATGAGATCCAATCCTTCTTTGGCTTTATCCGACGATTTCGCGGGCAACCAAAACAGTTCTAAGGTATATTTGTCGAAGTGTATGTGTTGTTCAAACCAAATTGTTCCTTATTCACTTCCTCTTCCTTTTGCATCTTCTTCCACCTTCAGTGTTTGGCTACAGTCATACCCTAATAAGTTTTAGCATTGTTGCTTCTTTCCTTTCTCTTCCCATGGCTACTGGTCCTACGCCGATCCTTTGCTATGAGACCCAACGATCCGCTTGTACCTATGGTGATGACCTAACGCTCAAGGAGTAGTATGGTATTCCTTTGGACCATTAGATCCGGATTCCGACACCGGAACACCGACCACATAAGCCACCTCTCGGTTATGCTACTTTCTTTATAGGTCAATTAGCCAGTGGCCTTAGATTTCCTATACCTTCCTTTCTTCAAGACTTAGCTTCTTATTTTCAATGCTCCCTTTTCCAATTCTCTCCCAACTCCTACCATTTAATCTGTAGTACCTCTATTATTTCTCAAATGTATCAAGTTCCTTTAGACCCTACCACTTTTCATTATTTTTTCTATTTGAAGAGGGGAGAGCTAGGAGTGATTTATTTGGCTGCAAGGCCTGATTGTAATTTCCTTGATAAGTATTCAACTTCTCATAAGGGATGGAAGAATAGGTATTTCTTTATCAAGCCTCCGCACCCTTATACTTGGCCCACTGCTTAACGTTCTGAGATGCCCCCCAACCAAACTTAGGACAATATAGGTTAGAGTCGACCTATCTATCTACAATGGGCATCTTCTCCGAACGAAAATTCGACATGAATGTTTTGGTGAATAATGAAACCCTTCTGTACCGAGCTGGTTTGAGCCCGAACATTATCGTGTTGGAAGAGAGATTGAGTAAGGGTTCTATCTTTTACTATGCTTCCATGTATATTGACTAATCTTTTTGATTTTTTGTAGACCGTACTATGTTGAGCACCTCAATTAATAAGGCACTGAAATGAGACCTATCAACAACTAATAGTTGGTGGGTTTCAAAAGATGCAGCGGATGAAGGTGCCTGGAATTCCGTTCTGTTTAATTTCTGCCAGATAAAATTTTTACAGAGACAGAACCTTTCCAAGCAGCCCACATGTTCGATCAGACATGTGCTTGATCGATCAAGCAAGTTCTTGACCAATCAAAGTATAAGATTGCTGGACTCTTATGTTGGTATTCAGGATCCATACAAAAAATATAAAGGAATAACTATGCAGCGGAATTAAATAAGTCATACCTTTCCTTGAGATTGTATGGATGAGTGTTTGTATCCGAAAACCTCTTGATCTTCTGTTGTATTCCTTTCCTTTTCTTGGACGTCGTGTGGGCGACGATCTACCAAGATAATCACCACCCACCTTGCTTTTCTTTCTTCCTCTCTTCCTCTTCCTTTCCTCTCTTCCTTTCCTCTCCAAGCCGCCACCTTCCTCTCTTCTTCTTCCGTCTTTGGGTGCCAGCCCTAAGGGAGAATCAAGGAGGGGAAACTCTAGGTGGCGCCGACCCTAGCAAGGAGAAGAACTTCTTGGGTGCCGGCCCTAGCAAGGATGAGAAAGGCTCAAGGTGGTGCCGACCCTATCAAAGGAGAAGGGAGAAAACTAAAGGATTGGGCGCCGGCCCTAGGAGGCAAGACAAGAAGCAATGAATTGTGTTATTTGGCCACCTCCTATTCTACCTTTTTATAGCCTTACCGTCTTAGGAAGTTTAGGAAAAAAATAGCAGAATTAACATAATTTTGTTGGCTAATAAAATTAACAAAATTCTGTTGGATAACAAAATTAACAGAAATTTTGTTGGATAACAGAATTAACAAAAATTCTGTTGGGTGGATACGAGACTTTTTCTAGAGGCTACAACAGGGACCTAGAGGAGCAATTGGTTTAGGTCTCCTGATGGCATGGGCTTCCTGTGTTCAACCTGAATACCCAACTCAAGTCCATCAATAATAACTCAAACCACTAAAAGGTTATTATTGAACTACCGCACCAATCTCATATTACAATATGTGCTCCTTCTTATTATGAGTGCATTAATCTCCCTGTGTTTAGATATCGTATGTCTGTTAATTAAATGAGTTACTGACAACTCAATTAATTAACATCTAATTCCAAGAGTATACCACTCAACTTTATTATCATGTCGGACTAAGTCCACTTGCAAGATTTACATGATAATCCTTATGAGCTCCTCAAGGAGACATCATCAGTCTAAATAATTATGACACAAATTCATTTTATAATCAACAACACACTGTAGGATCGTTGGAACACGCTAGAGGGGGGGTGAATAGTGTGTTGTCGTTTTTTCAAAATTGTTCATTTTCTATCAAAGTACTAGCCACGGAATATTAAAAAACACACACAGGGACACGCGGATTTACTTGGTTCCTAACCCCAAGGTTAGTACATCCAAGGCTTATGTACGGGAGGCGCCCGTCCACTAATGGTCTCCTTTCCAAACGTTGTTCGAAGGCGGAGAAATCCGTCTTACAGTCCAATATAAAGATAACTATGAAATAGAGAATTGAAAGTAAGACAAAAATAACAACAAACACTCTTACCATTCTGGAAGTCCTGAGCGTCGTGCACTCCTCCTGGATCTTCTCCAGTTGCAAGCGTCTGGCCCCGTTCGCGTTCAGAAGCACCACTAGTTGGAGAGGAGAACTTGTATCTTGATAACCTTGATGTTCACGTCGCCCCTTCTTTTATAGCCTTCTCGAGTCGACTTGGGCCCAATCTCCAGTCGACTCCACGTAAGCCCGATCCACTTTCTCCGTGGCTGACTTGGTCTTCAAGTCGACTCGAATACCTACTTAAATCGACTCGAAGCTGACGTGGCATATCTTGATGAACGTTGCTTTCGTGGCTCTTATCTTGTGCTCAAGTCGACTTGAATACCAACTCAAGTCGACTCCATCCACTCAAGTCGACTTGACTCCATTTTCAAGTCGACTTGAGTCACTTTGACTCAAGTCTCGACTTAGTTTGACCTCGGGCTTGGTTCAACTGCCTTTGTTTGCTTCACCTCTATTTTCTCCATCTTACTTCCAGCTCCTGGTTCCTGCAAGACAAGTATACAACCAAACAAAGAACCTAAACCTTACCTTGTGGGTCTAACTTCAGATTTTTACCGAAATCCTGGGTTAGACTGACACCTACTGTTCCACTCCGGGAACACGCTCTTACCCACTCCACTCGGGAGAATTTATGCAAACCAAGTCCTCTTGACATGTTGGACTTTCCTCAGCCTCGGATTGATAACTGCCTATTTGACCGGGTAAATTAGGATTATATTGGGCCAATTTTGATTATATTTCATATCATGAATTGGGCTTTTACTTTATTTTTTTATCTTAGATTAATTGTGGTCTTCATTCTATTTTCTATTATTTTGAGGTATTTATCGATATTAATTTGTGGTAATTGAATTGGCAGGAAATTAGGATGAAGATAATCTATTTTGCAGGGAATTCAAATTGGAAGAAAAATCAATTCTGGCTCAGCCTGGGTTCAGATCTGGTTCAATCTAGTTTAATTGCAAACTCAAGTCAAATTCCGGTTTAACCCAACTCAAAAGCAAGCCACTTAAATCCAATCCACCTCATTGATCAAGCCCAATTTCAGCCCAAGCCCAGAAATCCAATACAACATCCCAACCCACTTCAAATTCAAACCCATTCACCGGTTCAAATCAATTTAGAATTTCGACCGGTTCATTTCCAATTGCAACCCGGTCCAATTGCAATTCAGTCCGGTTTAACTTCAAGCAGCCGGTTCGGTCCAATGGTTCAATTTAGTCGGTTCAGTGGCTCTGTTAAAACGCGAAGGCCGATTCACTGCAGAGGGGAGCTCGCGATTTAGGTCTTCTTCTTCTCCCTGATTCTCCGCTGTCGCGACGCCGTCACCGAGCTCCCGGCGTCGCGAATCCATCCTTCCTCCTTCGGGTCAACACAGATCAACCCTCATCTCCATTGGTTTTCGCCGTCGCATCGCTAGATCTCAACATCGATGTGGATTCGGAGGTGCTGAGATCCTATTCCCCGTCGTCACGGAACGGAGGTTGTGGGTGGATTCTCCAGCCACCGGTGCTCGACGGTAACTAGCCCATAGAAGCTGGGTGTGGGTGGATTCTCCATCTTCTTCTCTGGCGCTCCATCTTCACTGAACTCTAGCACACTGCCCTACGCTGAAGTGGATTCGGAAGCGTCACGGACACTTGTGCTCGGCTTCAATCGTCTTCATTCACTAGAGAAATCAAGGTAAGGGGTTGTAATTCCATTCTTCTAACGTTCTGTTTGCTAGATTGCAGCTGGCGATGGATGAAGGTTGGCCCCCGATCCTTGCTCTCTACCGTGCTCCACCTAGGGTTCTTTGCCCTAGTGCGATTCACTTCCCTCTTGGTACGGTGTGAACTGAAGGAGGCTGAGTGTTCTGGTTTTGTGCTGGCCGGGAGACCACCATTCAACATTCCTCATTCCCCTGTTTCTTCTCTGTGCCGAACCGAAGGGGAAGGCGAATCTAACCCTAACCCTAGTTAACTTAGTTTTGTTTAATTTCTTCTGTAGTGAAATAATTAGATGTTGATTAATCAAGACCCCCATCATTATTTGTTCGTTGTTTGTTTCGGTGCAAAGTGCAGAAGATGATGTAGGATAACCCTAAATTATGGTGTTCATTTGAGTATCAACTGTATGTGTCGGTTGTTGTTGATGAGGTTTATTTTGAGGAATCAAGTTTGAGTATCAACTAAATTGTATCCAGTGTTGTTGTAGGGATGTTGTTGATGATATCATGTTTCATTTTGGTTGAATCAAGTTGTTGTCTGTTTTACTGGTTGAATAGGAACAGTGTATTAACCCTTGTATCAAATGCTTATGTTGATTTGAATTTAAGTGTATTGTTGAATTGATCATGAATGTTGTTCCCTGTATGTATTGTTGAATTTGAATGGATTATGGATGCTTGATAAAGTCGAATGTGTGCTTGATTATGTGGAATTGGAAATGAGTGTTGAATGCTATAACTCATATCAGAAGTTGATGTTGTCTCACATTGCATGTTAAACTATAGTAATGGATTAATTGTGTATCATGAATTGGATCATGTAATAGTGGGTTGTAACATTGTAAAGAGCATGCTAAATGTTAAACTCATGGGTTTTGAAATTGTGTTAAGAGATGAGTTGCGAAACCGGTTCTATGCTTGCAGTGATTGAGTGATGCATGATGTGAATATGTGATGTATGTAATTGTGGTTATGTTGTTGTAATTCTAGAATAAGATCAAGTTTATTATGTTAATCAATTGTTAGATTTGTAGAATTTATGTTGTATAGTTTATGTAGGTCATTGTATGAAATGTATGTATTCGAATTGTTGTATAATGCATGATGTAGAGTTGCATTGCATGTTGTGTGTATATGTTGAATGTTTGTAGAATAGTCTGTTGTAATATATGGTTGTACATGTTTTTGTTGGTTGTAATCTAAGTATCGATACTTATGTGTTGTATTTTCTGTGAATATGATTTGAGTGCATTAGATTAATGTTGATAAATAAAGGATTGCATGTTGTATATTGAATTATTGTAGTAATAGAATTCATGTAATAAGGCATCACTATCGTCAATAAAATAAGTGGTTGAATAATTGCATGATTATGAATAAATTGTTGTGAATATAGTTTGTGGTGTAAGTCATATGTAATACATGTTGAGTTATGTTTGTAGATTAATTTGTAGATTTGAGGAACTTGTTGTATATTAATGTACTTATGATTGTTGATTATTATTGTAAATTATACGATTTAATTTGAATAATTGAATTATGTAAATAGTTAGGAATGAATAAAACATAATAAAACTCTGTACCATAGGTCTAGAATAACATCCTGTCATTGAGTCCGAGAGAGAGAGACGACCCGGACTTCTCTATACTGTTGTAGCGATAAATAGGGGTTTGGTGAATAAATAAATAATTAATTTTGATGGGGTGTAAGTGACACATTTAATAAAGGAGGAAAAGTACATAAATTAATAAATTCCCTATACAAACACACCACATCTTAGATATTTCATAGGTTGTGATTGTATTGAGACATTTGATATGTTATGATTGTATTCATGTTGGGATCATCTCGGTACAATACACGTGTTTACACATTTCGCAAACGTGTGCAGCGAAAATAAACTAATAATTAATAGTAATTATTACATCACACGCATGCATAGACAGGAAATAATATAGTACAAGGCATGACAAGAAATTAAAATTTTATAGAATAGTAAATATTCTACGCGCACCTTATTGATGATGTTAAGTGAAGTTGGCATCAATCGAAGCTGTCCCTTGTAGAAGTCCCACTTCTACTGGTGATCCACTCCAAGCTCTCGTCTAGATGGCTTCGGAAGCTATGAGTCACGTCATCATCTTCGATATTAGTCGATGATCGATAACGATCGATTCGACAGAAAAACACTATTTCAGAAAATACACAACAATATTTATCACGATCATTTTTTTGGGGTTTTCTAACTATCACCAGAAATTATATTCCTGATGGAGTTTCTTCCTCTCCTCTCCAAGCTGCCACCTTCCTCTCCTTTCTTCTTGACGCCGACCCTAAGATGAGAAGAAGGGCGCCGGCCCTAGCAAGGAGAAGAAGCAAGACAAGGGGCGCCGGCCCTAGGAGAAGAGAAGCAATGTAAGAGGAGCTTGGGCGCCGGCCCTAAAGGAAGGAATGGGGGAACTTGGGCGCTAGCCCTAGGGGAAGAGAGTAGGAGAATTATGTTTCTATAACACCGCCCCTTCTCCTCCTTTTATAGCCTTGCTGCCCTAGGGAGTTTAGAAAAAAAATTAACAAAATTCTGTTGGGGTGGATACGAGGCTTTATCTAGAGGCTACAACAGGGACCTAGAGGAGAATTGGTTTAGGCCTCCTGATGGGCTTGGGCTTCTTGTGTTCGGCCCGAACACCCAACTCAAGTCCATCAATAATAACTCATACCACTAAAGGATTATTATTGAACTACTTCACCAATCCCATATTATAATATTGACTCTTTCTTATTATGAGTGCATTAACCCCCTGTGTTTAAGATATCGTATGTCCATTAATTAAATGAGTTATTGACAACTTAATTAATTAACATCTAATTCCAAGAGTAGTACCACTCAACTTTATTATTATGTCGGACTAAGTCTACCTGCAGGGTTTACATGATAATCCTTATGAGCTCCTCAAGGGGACATCATCAGCCTAAATAATTAGGACACAGATTCCTTCTATAATCAACAACACACTATATAAATAGCACTATCTCCTAACTCATCGGACCTCTTGATTTAACGAATAAATCTCACCCTTTGACAAGTTAAAGAAATAAATACTAAGTATATGTGCTTGTTATTATATTGGGATTAAGAGAACGCACATTCATAATAACATAGGTCTTATTCTTTTATATAGTCAGTATAAAAAGAACAACTTCAAACGGTCCTGCTCAATACACACAAAGTGTACTAGTGTAATTTTATAGTCAACATAAACTAATACCAATTATGCTACAACCGTTCCAATGTTTTGTCCCAATCCATCTTGGTTGTGAGCTACTATTTATAATTTATAAAGAAATAATAACATGATCTTCTGTGTGGCACCACACACTATGTTATCTACAATATAAATTAAGTGAACATCTGCATTAACATATATAAGAAATATAAAATGCAAATATTTGACCAATGTGATTCTTATTTCAAAATATTTTAAAATAGATGTTCATACAAAAGCTAGGCTTATAGTATACATCCTAATATGTTTCTGCAAGAAGAGCAATACCCTTCTCTTCCATTTCGGCCTTAGACTGCTCATGTAATTCAAATTCAAAGTAAAGTCCATCTAATCTAATCTTTGAAAGGTCCCTGGAGACCTTGTAAGCATCCACCATAGATGCCCACAAAGTGTTCCTTGGGAACGCTTTCAATGCGTACCTGATTACATTCCGATTTTCTACCTGTTGGCCGATTGCGTGTAGATCATTGAGGATATCTTAGATTCTGGCGTGCAGCGCACTTGCCGACTCCCCGTCCATCATCCGGATATTATACAATTTATTCATTAGTAAATCTCTTTTATTAACCTTTGTGTCTAAGGTACCTTTGTGCAGTTCAATCAACTTGTTCCACAAGTCCTTCATGCTGATAAATGGTCTGACCTGGTTCAATTTCTCCTTAGTCAGCCCGCATTGCAAGGTTTGTGTGGCTTTTGCGTCTACCTCGATCTTTTTTCTCGTGGTCGCGTCCCACTTCTCGCAAGTCTGTGGTAGACCGTCATTGTCAGTCAGGATTGTGAATCCCGGTGGATGATTATCCACATCTCCACTTAAATCTTTAGATGGTACTCCATCCTACCTTTCTAGTAGGTGAAGTCCTTCCCTGAGAACAAAGGTGATCTTGCGGTGCTGAAGCCTTCCTGATGAGCCATTAATGTAGCACACAAAAAGATAAGAAAAATGACGTTCCAAGACTTGGTCTTGGATTTAGTAGTTAGGGATAAAAGAATAAAATAAATTTAACAAAAAAACTTTGAAAAATTTTGAAAAAAAATCTGAAATCGATTTGAAAAATCTTCTCGATCAGTGGTTGCACTGGATTCGAAAATCCCGCTCTAATACCAATTGTAGGATCGGATAAGCGCTAGAGGGGGTGAATAGCACTTATAGCAATTTTTCTCGATTTTGAAAACTTGTTAATTCGATCGTGCTTGTTCGTAGATCAGGTGTTATGCAACAAAAATAAGAATAAAATCAAGCACACAAAGAGACACTTTATTTTATTTTGTTCACAGCTAAAGGCTGCTACTCCAAGACCCACGATCTTTGATCGTTTCGTACAGCAATCCACTAAGAAACTCGTTTCCTTATGGGAACAAGTTGTAACGATTTACAAGAAAGTCAACGATGAAAACTTTATCGTATTTAAAACATACAATACGTGTAAATAGTTACCTAGAGCCGGAGTTGAAGAAGAGTCTCGTTTCGATGCGATTCCGACATTACGACAGTTGCTCGGGTGGTCTTTCTCGCTCAGGGTTGTTGGGATCGAGGCGTTCGCTAGAGGGGGGTGAATAGCGATTTTCGTTCTTTCTTCTGCGAGATTGTTAGCGGAAGCAAAGTAATAATAATAAAGCACAAAGAACAAATGCTAACCTGGTTCGATATACTTGGTATTCACCTCAACGAGGTGACTAATCCAAGGATCCACACACGCAGCCGACGATTCCACTATGAAACAACCTCCTTCTCGGAGCACGCTTCGAAGGTGGAGAAACCTTCACAACAGGGTTTCTTCCTCGTACAAGATTTGTAGCGAAGTTTAGGAGGAAGAAAAAGAGCTTTTACAATGTAACAAAGCAATCAAGAAGATGAGAGAATTGATTTCTTTGCTCTGCGACGTTGACCACTCTTTTTATAAAATTCAGTGCACCAGTCGACTGCTCCTATGGCCAGTCGACTGATGGGCTTCAACAGCAATTAAATATGCATTTAATTTGCCAGTTGTCGCTCAACGGTAGTCTACTAGTCGACTGCTCCAATGCTAGTCGACTGGTACCAGTCGATTGTCCACTCGACTGATCTTTCTGTTCTTGGCTGTGTTCTTCGGATCAACCCCAGTCGACTGCTGGCAGGGTCAGTCGATTGCCTAAGCTGAAAACTTCCTTTTTCAACTTCTTCTTTAACCCTTAGCCTTGACACAAGTCTTCAAACTCCTTCCACAAGCCTCGTGCACTTTCTTACACTCACTTGAGACGTTTCCCTCAACTTTGTCGTGCTAAGTCTTCTCTTGCCAAGAGGCCTCGCCTCCGGGACTTCACCTTTGCCAAGAGGTCGCGCCTCCGGGACTTCACCAAATGCCAAGACTCCATTCCTGGACTTTCCTGTGAACTCAAGTCACACATGTTAGATCAACAAACATTGCCTAACTTAAACTGATTTAGCCAAACATTAAAATCCAAATCGCTTGGGGCAAAATTGATGGAGTTAGGGTGTCGTCGGCTCGACTTGAATTGCCTTGGATTGATGTGAATTGATGTACAAAAGCCTCTATTCAAAGTTTTTTTATAAGATCTTTCGGTCACCTAGAAC
>NC_133865.1:810277-825026 GCF_044706935.1 Curcuma longa | reverse complement strand
CAAGTATATAATCCATCCTCTCAATTTCCTTCATATAGAGTCAAGAAAAATTGATTAAGCTTCTTATTATGGAATTCCATAAGAATGTATAAAAATAAAGAATTAAAAGAATTTAGTGGAAGCAAGTATATATGATGGAAAGACTCTAAATGTAAAAGTCCAATGATAAATAGCGCACGGTCCTCGGCAATGACGTCAAAAACTTGATAGGCTCCTGCAAGAGTATGGGCATCGTCAAGTAATAAAAGATATCGAACCACAAGGACCATGAAATTTAATCATTAAACTTTACACAAAAAGAGTTGCGAACACACGAATTTTAGGTGATGGAGGAAGAGAGAGAGCAGTCAAGTATCTAAATCTCAATCAAAGGGAAATCAACTAAATGACAGGATTGGGAAACGATTATAGGATTTCGAATTCCTTGAGATTATGATTGATTGATCATGGATTCCTTACCATTCCTCAATGATTATACCAATGTAGAGATTCTAACCAAGATATCCAATTAGACCTCGTCAGGACCTTTCAGAATAATCATGACTCCTTTAATGTTACAACTACTAGTCCGAGATGATACCTAGATAGCCTAGTTCTATAGCTCTTCCACTATCACCGGGTACTCCAGCAATACTACTGGTATCCTACTCTCTGTCACCGAGTACCCAATTAAGGACCTCTTCCTAGTAATCAATAATCGTTAGTTATCTCTTATGAGAATTCATTACAATCTAAGAATCTTCTCAGAAAGTCCGATTAAAGGTTCACCTTCTGTCCC
Source organism: Curcuma longa (assembly GCF_044706935.1). NCBI lineage: Eukaryota > Viridiplantae > Streptophyta > Magnoliopsida > Zingiberales > Zingiberaceae > Curcuma > Curcuma longa. The sequence continues at coordinate 824,248 of NC_133865.1, read as the reverse complement.
TTCTGTCACAAGGCACCCTGGTCTAGAGCCGTTAACGGGTCAACCCACGGTGGGGCAAGCCAACCCATAGTGGGTCCATCATATGGCGGGGTGGGGCGGGCCGACCCACCAATTGGGCGGGTTGCGAAATCTCCAACCTAACCCAACTCAAGATGGGCCGCGGGTTAGGCGGGTCAACCCGCGGGCCTGTTAAAAAATAAAAAAATTTTAAAAATTTTAAATTTTAATTATAATTTAAATTGATTAAGTTGAAATTTTTAAGTTTGAATGATAATTTTTAAGCTTGAATTGTAATTTAAATGGATCAAACTCACTAATTCATTAAGTTTTCTACTTTAATTTTAAAATTTAAAATAAATAAATAAACTTTCTCAACCCGCGGGCCAACCTACGCCGGTCGCGGGCCTAGGCGGGCCAACCCATCCGAACTCATCTTAAAATGGGTTGATAAAATTTCAACCCAATCCACCTAAATTACTTGGCGGGGCGGGCCAACCCGGCGGACCTAATCCAAATTGATGGCTATATCCTGGTCATTCGATCCTAAAATTTTCATTAAACTATAGTTCACTCTCATCCATATGAAATTAAGCCTTCACAAACATATCATCAAATAAATGCAAGTCACAAATCCATATAGCAAAGCATAATCAAATCCTTGAACATGACAAATAGCAAATCCATAGATTACAATCATGCATTTACATCTCGATTCCTCTACATCCTAGAATCTAAAGGTCTACTCCATGACGGAGGAAATATAATGCAAAGAAGAGAGAAAGTAGTTCATCTTGCTCCTAAATCTGAAAGAGAAAAAGGGCAAACAACTTATCAATGGGTACAATCTTCCTTGACTTGCAGTCTCCTCGTCGACGGTGGATGGAAACGGTGGAGCAGTCCTCAATGGATGGATGGATCGCTGAAATCTTCTCCAGATACGGCACAGTGTCCTTGATTCACCTCCAAGAGCTCCCCCTTTTTAAGGTTTTTTAGAGTGGTTTATATATATATGCCCAGACGCGACACGGCCGTGTCTCATGGCACGGCCCAAGAAGCACGCCTCAAGCATTCCGTCACACGGCCGTGCCTAATAGGCACAACCTTAAATAAGTCTTATTCTGGAAAATAGACACAGCCATGCCTCATAGGCACGGCCCCAAGCTATCCTTGATCTGGAAAGAGGCACGGCCCCAGCCACTTGTGCCGCTGGTACTGGGGCATGGCCATACCTTGTAGGCACGGCCCGTGATTTGGTTAGCTCTGGATTGAAGGCTCGGCCGTGCTTTATGGCACGGCTTGAAGCAGCTGGTCTTCTGTAAGGTTGGCATGATTGTGTCTCATGGACACGGCTGTTGGCTTGGCTCGGATGGATGAAACATGGCTGTGCCTTGTAGGCACGACCCTGCTTCGTCTTCTTTTGTTCTTTCTCCGTTTTGCCTTATTTCACTCTAAATTTCATCCTGTAAATGCACAAATATGAGAGCAGACCTCCGAACTAGGAAATAGAGAAAATATGCCTAATGTATGGATAAAGGATGTGACAAACACAGAGTAACATCATGAAATGCATAAAGATGTGTAATAAAAGTAGTAAAAATACATGTATACCCTACGTACATCAACAGATAGATCATATCCTGAACTAAGTGGGTATAAGATGGTGAAAAGAACAAGGCACGTCTAATTAGAGTTGTTGAAGGGTTTAGAAATATTCTAGAATCAATCATTGATTTTCCGATCAATTGGGGATCATGATGTACTACTAGGTGTCACTCATGATCGTTCCACAATTAATAGTTAATTATGGACGACCAACATAACTAGGAACCTATTGGGTCACACGTACTACAAGTTCTTCAAAGGACTTAAAATGTGTTAGAGAATTGGATTCTCAGAATGAGAGAAATAAAGTCTGGTTGGACTGAACAACAAATAAAATGATGAAATTCAACTTATGAAGATGAAATGAATGAAACTGATTTCATTCAAATCAGAGGTCATTTGATTATTGAACCAAATGATTTAGTTTTGAACCAACTTGGTTTGGTTCATGATTGAAGAGATTTTGACAAATCGGATGCGATGAGAAGCTTCATCTTGCGAAGATGAATTGAACAAAATAAATTTGGGTCAAATCGACGTTTGGTTATTGAACCAAGCCAACCAAGAATAAATCCGATTTGCTACAGTACCAGTTCGCTACAGAGATCAGGGTTAATCTAGTTTAGCCCGGTTCAACCTAGCCCTCCACCTCTTGATCCGTTCAACTAAACCCTAACCTACTGTAGCTTCTCAAATACGCATGAATCACGATTTTGAGGTGTGCAGTTGAAACAAAGGATTCAACCTCTTCCGTCGACGTCGGGCTTCTTCCTTCTCCTCGAGCGGCATCCGGTGGCTTCTTCCTTCTCCCCAAGCGGCGACCGACTACTTCTTCAAGGGCAGCCATTTTTCCTCCCTCGCGTGAGCGTCCACCAGCGAAGGAATTGCCCCTGGTCGCGAGTCTCCGCCTGGTTCCTTCGGTCGCGTGAGAGAAGAGAGGGAGGACACAACGACTAGAAGGGCGACAAAAGCCCTACCGGTGTCTTCCTCCTTGTGCCATTCCACCCTTGTTGATCGTCTTCCCGATAGCGAGAAACCATAGCCTCCCGGGCTAGAGGAGATCGAAACCCTAGCCTTCCCTCTACTCTCCCTCTATTCTATTAGCATGCTCTGCTCCTTGTTGCTGACCGGCGAAAACCAGAGCACTGATGTGCTCTGCTTTATATTTTGCCTTCTACCGGTCGGAGTTTGTTGTTTGCCGAAGAAAGCTTGATGCCGGAGAGAAAGTTTTGTTCCCGAAGAAAATTTATAGTCGGATAGAGGTTGTTATCGAAATATCCTCGATGACTGAAAATTATTTCTAGCCACCACATGGTGCTACCGAAAGTTAGGGTTTAATAGTAGCTTTTTGTTATCGAGTTTTGCCGTGAGGAGCTTGTGAAGCGACTGGAATATTATTTCATCATCTACAGAAAGGATTTTCGATCATAACCAGAAATGGTTTCTAGCTATTTGTCCATTATCGACGGTCAATGGTTGACCACCGAAAACTGCATTGGAAATACGATTCTCGGTGATAGTTAGAAAGGCCCAGAAATGATCACGACAAACGTTGTTGCATGGTTTCCGGAATAAGGCTTCTCTCGAATCGATCGTTATCGATCATCGACTAGTACCAAAGACGATGACACGACTCGTGGCTTCCGAAGTCGTCTAGACGAGAGCTTGGCGTGGATCACCAGTAGAAGCGGGACTTCAACGAAGACCGCTTGATTGATGCCAACACCACTCAACGTCATCAATAAGGTACGCGCATAGAATAATCTTTTATTCTAAAAATTTTAATTTCCTGTTATACCTTGTATGTTATTATTTCCTACTTTGCATGCGTGTGTTGTGATAATAATTAATTTAATTATTTATATATTTTCACTGCGTACATTTGTGAAATGTGTAAACACACGTATTGCACTGGGACAATCCCAACAGTATGCACTACCAAGTAAAAAATTTTAATGTTGAGATGAGAAAGTACAGGAGAAAGTAAAGAAAAAACAAACAACTTATAAAGAATTATATATTTGTAAAACACAAGAAAAACTTTAAAAATATACAATAATCAAGAAAAAGGCTAAAAGAGAAGTGAACGAAGTTAAAAATGAAAATTTTAAATTGTTATATCGAAAATTAGTTACAAAATAAGGAGAAAGAAACATTTATAAAATAGCTAAAGTGAGAGAGAGGATGACAAAAGATTTTATTTAAATAAGATGTATTAAAGATGAATGCAATAGAGTACTAGTAAATGATGGAGAAATAAAAGAGCAATGAAAGAGGTATTTTCATTAACTTTTTAATGAAGGTTTAGATGACAACTTAACTTAAATAATTTAAGTAAGTTAAATGAGTATAGAAATTTAAATTTTTATCGTAGAATTTAAATTTCAGAATTAAAATAAGCTTTAAATAGGATACAAAATAGAAAATTCATTAAACCATATGATATTCCAATAGAAGTATAGAAGTGTTTAGGGAAACAAGGTATTGAATGACTTACAAAATTATTTAATATGATATTAAAAATAAAAAAATATTTAATCAATAGAGGATAAATACTTTAGTTCTCTTATATAAGAATAAAGGAGAAGTACAAAATTATAGAAACTATAGGGGTATTAAATTAATAAGTCATACCGTGAAACTTTGGGAAAGAGTAATAAAAAAAAAAGATTAAGGAAGGAGACCACGATGACCGAAAATCAATTTGGATTCATGCCTAAAAGGTTGATAATAGAAGATATATATCTTCTCAAACTACTAATTGAAAAGTATCGGAAGCAAAATCAATATCTACACATATTTATTGACTTTAAAAAAATTTTTGATAGAGTCCCAAGAGAAACTATATATAGAAAATTCTAAAAAAGAGAGATGTTAATATAACATATACTGAATTAATTAAGGATATGAGGAGGCGCTTGGTAGGCGGGTTTAGGAGAGGGGAATGTGAATGAAATCTATTTCATTCCCATTCTTAATGCTTGGTAGACGGGAATGAAAATCAAAATAAGGATTTGATATCCCTGATTTCATAACCTACCCCTCCCCTGGTTATCAAACCCATTCCCATCTGCGCAGCTTTTTCCCCCTTCGCTTCGCTTCTTTATCGTCCGCGGAAGCCCCTTCGTCACCTGCTCCACCACTATCGTCGCCACCGCGATCTCCATCTCCTCCGTCAACGCCTTCATCGACGTCTCTGCCAACGCCTCCTTCACCAAGCACACTCTCCGCCTCAACAGCGGCCAGACCTTCCTCTGCTACTCCTCGCACAGCAGGGCAACTCGTTGCTCTTCGCCCCGGGCTTCGCCGACGTCGTGCGCCTCGCAGCTCTCCTTGATTCCGCCTATGAGCCAGTCCTCGATCGGTTCAGCGCTTGCTATCCGATCTCCGACGAAGCCTCCTTCACCCGATCCTTTTGTGTGGAGTACAGGTGGGAGAAAAAGGGATGGGGTGACCTGCTTCTCCTCGCCCATCCCCTCCACCTCCGCCTCCTCTCCTCCCACGACTGCCGCGTCACCGTGCTCGACGACTTCAAGTACAACAGCATCGATGGCGAACTCGTTGGACTGATTCTCATTCCCATTCCAGTATCTATACCAAGCACAAAAAATTCGGTAATCATTCCCATTGCCATTAACTCCTCAATGGAAATAATACTCATTCCTATTACCAAATGTATACCAAGCGCCTCCTGAAAATATAATGATTAGAATGAAGACTTCAGACGAATTAACTGAAGTATTTCTAATAAAAGTAGGGTTACATCAAAGATTAGCTCTAAACCTCTATCTTTTTATATTAATCATGGATTAACTCATTGGATATATTTAAGGCATAGTACAATAGTGCATGTTGTTTGCAAATGATATTATTTTGGTAGATGAGGCACAAATAAATATTAATTAAAATCTTGGTGGAAAATACTAGAAGTGAAAGGTTTTAACTTTAGTAGTGTAAAGATAGAATATACGAAATTTAAGTTTAGCAATATTAAAAGTAATGAGATAATTATTAATATAGAAGATGATAAATTTTTTGAAACTAAGAGCTTTAAGTATTTATGATCATTTTTACAAGACGATAGAGATATTAAGAGATATATTTTACATAAAATACAAGTAGAATGTTCGAAATGGAGAAGAGAGTTGGATGTTTTATGTGATCGTAAAGTACTCTAAAACTTAAAAAGAAGTTTTACAGAACAACGATTGGACTTTCTATGTTTATATGACATTGAATGTTGGATTATGACTTGAACACATGAGTAAAAGATAACAATTACATAGATGTGGACATATGAGGATGAACATAATAAGAGAGCATTAGAGAGAAAATTAGAGTTGTATTTGTTGAAGGAAAATCTCGAGAGACATATGTAAGATAGTACGAACATGTACATAGATGACCAATAAATGTTTCAGTTATGCGATTTAAAACTATGACAAATATGCACATCAAACGAGGAAAGAAGATAATAAAAAACTTAGTTAACAATAATAAAATAAAATAAAATTTATTTAAATATAAATAATAATATAGTAAAAAATAGAGATCAATGATGTAGAAAGTTCCATATATACCCTTGACCATCAAATGAAATAAAACTTTATTATTATTATTGTTGTTGTATTGCATGAGAAATATTTGTGACTGTGCGTATATGTACCAAGAAGCAAAATACTTACAAATCACATATATATATATATATATATATATATATATATATATATATATATATATAATTATTAACTATAAGACATTTTTATTAAAATATTTAATCACTATAATCAACTCAACTAACATTCAATCAACCCGGCTAAAATAAATTGGAAAAGAAGCATTTTTGAAAACGCACAGAAGTAAATTCTCGCCTCTTTGATAAATAAAAATATGGGATACATCTTGCCTCTTTAATAAATTAAAATATTGGATAGTATTCTGTATTTTAGATGAGTTTTTTAGGAGTGTCAATTAGAGTTGGATGAATTTGAATAGGATTGAAATAAAAGTATTATAAAAATTTTTTAATTTGAACTCGAACACAATCCCAAAATTTTAAATCCGAGCTCAAATAATTCAATCGATCCGAATAACCCGATCGATCCGATTAAAAAAAACTTTTTCATGTTATTATTTTTATAATTATTCAATTTTATTTAATATTTTATCGTTATTATATTGACCAATTGTTATTAATTATACATAATATTTTAATTTTTAAAATTTTAATTTAATTTAATTTTTTTAAAATCTTAATTAAGTTCAAATCAATTTGAATCCAATCCGATGTTAATATAATTCAAAAACTTCCAAACCAAACCTAATTCGATTTCGAAAATAGTCAATCCTAATTTAATATTTTATTAACTGGATTCGAATCCGGGCGACGGGTAAAGTTCATTTTCATCGATGCCGAATATGTTTCATCGCTTCTCGACCCTTCTTTATATCAATGTAAACAAACAAGTAAACATTCAAATGACGATGGGCGTTTGCCGATTTTTGCTGGCGAACTATTGGCGGGAGGCCCGCTCCGTGCTCGCGCTTCTGCCGAGCACGCCGGCCCCCCTTTACCGCCTTAGTTACCAGGGTGCCGCGTGCTTCTCCTCGCCTTCTACCGACAGCGTCTTCGAGATGGAGCAAGTTCTCAAGGCAAGTAACCGGAATCTTATCGTTTCGCCTCTCGGTGGCATGAAGAAATGCTTTGAAACCCTAACTCCGTGTTGCTTCCGATCGCTCCTTTAGATGCCCCGTTTGGTTGTTTTCCCCCTGATGTTTTGCTTTCTCCAGAGAAGTGACCTGATCCAGTTATCCCTTTGTTTTGCGTCTCGATTGATTTATATGTGATTATTGAACGCAGGAACGCTTTGGCTACGCTCAGTTTCGGTCTCACCAGAAGGAGATTGTAGAGAAAATCTTAGATAGAAGAGATTGCTTGGTAGTCATGACTACAGGAAGTGGGAAGTCTTTATGGTATCTCAGAAGTCTGTTATGTTTGCACGGCAATTTAAATGTTTCATGTGCTTGTGGACGATATGTTTATTCATCTGTCATTATGGAATTCCTACTGCAAGCACCGAAAGCATATCAACATAGCATCATAAGTTACTAAAATGGTAGACTGAAACCCTAATGCAGCTTGAGATTTTGAATCTTACTTAATACTATAACTTAAATGCGATTTTAAAGTTGAAAAGCTTGGAAAATACTATAAGTTGATCCATTCAAAAGAAAAGGGCCCTAACTACTACTATCATGTCGATACAAAATGCTTGGTGTTTAGTCATGCTATTCTATGTGATCATATTTCACTTCATCTTGATTGTTTCTAACTTTGTTCCAGTCACAATGATGCTGAGAAGTTTTCTTATAATTTCCTCTTTCATACAAATGTTGCTAAAGAACCATGCAATTCAGTTTATTATTAATATGTATTTGATTATTTAATTTTACAGTTACCAAATCCCTCCACTAGTAACAAGAAAGACTGCTATCGTGATAAGTCCTCTCTTATCCTTGATGCAAGACCAGGCATGTAGTTATTTGTTGTTTTCATGCTTCACTTGCTAGTATGAGGGCACTTTCAAATGGTATGGAAGTGCAATGTTTATGCATATCTTGCTAAACCATTAAATTTAATAGGTCATGAGTTTAAATCAACGAGGAATCAAAAGTGAATATCTTGGAAGCACTCAAACCGATAAATCAGTGCAGTTTCATGCTGAAAGAGGTAACTATGATGTTTTGTACATGACTCCAGAAAAGGCTTGCACACTTCCTTCAAGGTGAAGTTCTATGAAGTTATTATGTAGTGTCAAAATGTGTTTGCTTATTTCGCTGTTATGGTGCGAATGCTCTAAGTGGTATGCACAGAATCATCCACAAATAGATTATAGCTAGTCCTGGACCTCAACAAATTACTTTAAGATATAACCTTAAGTTCTTTATTAAGTTTCTCATACTTCTGTTGATGACAAGTAATAGGATTTAGGAGCTGTACATGTGTTTATTCGCTTAACGATTCAAGCTACTCTGTTTTTAATGTTAATGGAAGTAGAAAGAGAGCAGAGGAATTATTGTGATGATAAATTGTCATCTAGTTTTTGTGCGCAATTTCATAAGTAGTTTCTTTGGATTTGTATCTGAATATTGTTACTCGAGAAGTTCCAACATAACCTTTTCATAAGCTTGTCCTACAAAAGATCATGGATAGTCGTTAGATTAATTAGGGAAGAAATTAGAATTTATTTCCTAAGTAGCCCCTTCTAAGATACATAAGTTTGTCAACAATGAACACTCAATTTTTTTTTTTGTCAAGAAATCGACATCTCATAAAGATTGAGGAGAACGTTAGAAAAATGTTTAATGAAATTATGGGTTTTAACATCCCAATGGCTACTCATAGTTATAGGATTCAGGGTTTGAGAGCTCGGAGCCGTATGATTATTAGATCTGTGGGAACTTGAACCATTGAGCCCTTTGGGGAGCCTGCGAACTGAACACGGTGGAGGAGGTAGACACTTATTGGCATTTAAAGCAGAGGCGTGTATTATGATAATTACATTATTATTCTATATCCGCACAAAATATGGATTGCACAAAGATCCCAACAGTAGTATCAGAGCTTAATAGTGCAAGGCATATGCGTAAAATGATTTTACGCGTCGTAGTAAGTCGTAAATCTAGTTAGAAAAATATTATAATTTAATTCAGAATTTCTAATTATAAAAATTTCCTAATTAGCCAAGCGATTTCATATTAGTAAATTTATTTTCTAATTAATTAGATTTTCTAAATTAAGAATTCTATTTCCTAAAAAATATTTTAATTTAATTTAAAATTTTTAATTATAAAATTTTTTAATTTATTAGGAATTTTAAATTATAAAATTATTTTTAATTAATTAAAATTATATTTTTAAAATAAAATATGTGATTAGATATGAAAAATTATTTCCTAATCTAATTAAAGAAATTTAATTTATGAAATCGGATTCTTAGTCATATTTTATTAAATATGATTTACGATAACTATGGTTGAAAGTAGTCATAATCAGTTGTATTAATTATGTCATGTTATGTCATTTGTCATGGTTAGTTGCATTAATTATGTCATGCCATTTATTGTCATATCATATAGATAATTTGATTGTTTACATGAAAAGAGGATGAGATTTAAAAAAAACTCTTATAAATTTATTAAAGCTAACACCTTCTGTTAGTATAGTTAGAATCAGAATTTAAGTTCTTGTTTGGGTTGTTGGACTCTCTCCAAGCCCGGCCTGAAACTAAATGTGTTTGAACCATCGAGATATGATCTCATGATTAACGGGCTAGCTTTAACTTAAAACGTTTATTTATTGGACTCTCTCCAAGGTTAATGTGGATAGAGGTGAAATTGGATGTTATACATATGATGTATACTTAATGTGTTAACAACTCGATGTTTATGTGAACATTCAAGTAGTTGATAGCATAATGTCATAGTTATGTATACGTGATACATAATCAGTATATGTTACCTACTATTGTAGCTAAGAATGACTTGTTGGACTCTCTCCAAGGTTATTCTTATCTATAAGTGGATATCAATCCATTTAGAGAATACCTATAATCTCTTGAATTCAAGTAAAGAGCTCTTGAATTCACAAAATAAATGGGATCAATTAATATATGTAAATTGTTTACAAAATCATCTCTTTTATATGCTCGATTATATTTCTAGATTTAATTGATTACGCATATTATCTTTTATTATGCATAATTTAGGATATCAATAAGTTGACTAATCCTAATTTTGGACTAGTATAGGAATTTGAGAATTATTCTCAAATCTGAAATTATAAATTTTATCTTGTGTCCGTAAAGAGAAAGTAAACATGTGATGCCTCAGTCACTTGATGTATTTTTCATAATTGAATGTCACACTATTTCCTTAGACACTCAGGTATTGGATACTGAGTGTGGCTCTAATATATGCGATGACATATAAGGCTTAAGGAACAATAAAAGACTTGTCTTAGAGTTAGTAAATTATTACTATATTTTCATTTTAATAAAGAATATTTTTCTATTTCTTATTTAAATAGAAAGGGTTCTTTTTTACTTTTAGCAATAATTGTTGTTACCTAATTTTGAATGGAGTTCTTTATGGATCGGAACATTAAGTAATAGTATCTACGTGTTAGATATTTCCAACAAGGTATTCAATATCAAAACAAGCAATAAGCGTGCTCGAAAGGATAATCAGTTAACCTCTTACTTGTGATATTATCGTCTTTGCCATATAAGTAAGAAACACATGACCCAACTCCAAAGGGTTGGTAGTTTGGAATCATTTGAATTATATTCATTTGATACATGCGAATCATGCTTTTAAGGCAAGATGATTAAATTACCAGATCCTTTTGGGCAACGCACTTAAGATCCTTTTGGTCAGTGATAAGTCATTCAAGTCTTACCAGATCCTTTTGGGCAACGCACTTAAGACAACTATTTACTTGTTAAACAGAGTCCCGACCAAGGTAGTCTCTGTTACTCTATACGAGATATGGAATAGTAAAATCTCACTTATCTTACTTGAAGATATGGGGTTGTCCTACTTACGTGAAGAGAACTGTATCAGATAAGTTGAAAGCTAAATCTAATAAATATCTATTTATTGGATATCCTAAGAAAATGAAGGATTACCAATTATTCTCCCATGGAACAAAAGTGTTTGTTTCAAGGCATACTATATTTCTACAAGAGTTTCTCTTGCAGGAAACAATAGGAGTAGAGTTGAACTTAGTAAGTTTAAGAGACTTAAATAGACATTAATGAGACACCTAGTCACAAACCACAATCGATTACTCATAGTGATGAGTCATCGGCTGAATCTATTGAGACACAACCTCTTCATAGATTTAGAAGGACATGCAATATCATAAGTGAATCAAATGACGTGTTACTCATTGAGGATAAGGAACCTACTGATCATGAAGAAGTTCTGAAAAGTTCAGAAAGGGGTAAATGATTAACAACCATGAAGTCTGAAATGGATTTCATTAAAGCCAAGTTTGAAACTTGGTGGAATATCTATTTTATGAGGTAATTAAAGAGTTTGATTTCTCATAAAATCTGACGAACCCCTTTGTGTATAAAAAGGTTAGTGGAAGTGTTATCGTATTCCTGTAATTATATGTTGATAACATATTAATGATAGGAAACAATATGTCTGTTCTGTAGTCAGTCAAACTATGGTTAGTCAAATGTTCTCCACGAAAGACATGGGAGAAGTGACCTAAATCCTCGGGATTAAAATCTATTGAGATAGATTGAAGAGGTTGCTTAGTCTTTCGCAGTCTACATAAATAAACAAGTGCTAAAAGTGGTTTAGCATGCTTGAATCCAAGAAAGGTTACATACCCATCAAGCATGAGGTTCACCTTTCGAAGTCTACGTGTTTACGGACAAAAGATGAGAGGATTTACATGATAAGATTCCTTATGCTTCGGCAATAGGATCTATCATGCATATTATGATGTGTACAAGACCCGATGTATCATGTGCTCTAAGTGTCATGAGCAAATACCAATCCAATCTAGGAATGTATCATAGGGCGGTTGTCCCGATGATCTTTAAGTGCTTACGAAGAACTAAGGATGTATTCTTGGTATATGGAGATGATGATATGGTTACTTGTGGGTATGCTAACACCAGCTACCAGACATTCAAGGATGATTCCAAGTCTCAGTCTAGGTACATATTCACTTTAAATTATGGCGTAATAAGTTAAAAGTGTTTCAAATAAGACACCATTACAACTTATGAAACAACAAACGAAGTGGTTTGGATCAGGAAGTTCAACACCAAACTTAGAGTGGTTCCAAACATTGTTGAAATATTATTTGCTTATTATGATAACAATGGAGCAATGGCCCAGGCGTTGGAACCTAGGTCTCACCATTGATCTAAACATGTACTTTCAACGATGTCAATTGATCAGAAAGATCATTAGTAGAAGAGAATCAAGAAGATTCCCATTGAAAGGAACCTTGCAGATCCTTTAATTTCTACCTCAAAGTAAATTTGAGGAACACATAGAGGCACGTGGTATTGGATACCATTGCAATTGTCTTTAGGCCAAGTGGGAGTTTATTATATTTGAGAAGTGTCCTAAGGTAATTACCTTATAGTTATACTATTTATTGGATAAATAGTAATTCACTATTTGAATGTACATTCTCTATGTGTTTGATTGGATCTTAAACTCATTTATTGAATGTCCGCAATACAATTCATAGCATGAGAGAATTTGTGATTGAATCACAACTAGTGAGCATCTTTACATGTGCAATTATGAATGTATTGAAATTATCCCTAGTCGAGGAATTGATGAGCACGGACATCATCGATTTGTAGAAGACTAGCATGTTTTAAACTCCTTGGTTTACTAAGCAGTCATTCTCACTGCTGGAGACATTAGATGTTGAGAGTTAAACATGGATGCTAGTTAAAGGTAACTAGTTCATTGGAGTGACCTGCCATGAGACTTCATATGGTTCTATACATATGTTAATGAAGATCTCAATGCAGCTTAAGTGCAAGTTTCCTTTGACTTGTGGTATTCAAGTCACCTTGGTCATGAAGGCTTATACTTTGACATCTTAAGCAAACATCTCTGAGGAGGTGTGGACCCGGGATGATTGGGTATAAGTTAAAGTGCCCGAAGGTGTTTGGATAACCCACAGAGGATTCACCGCTCCTTGAAAAAGGAGACGTATACCCTGCAGTTGCTTGTTAGGATTGTTACTAAAAGTCTTTGACCAAAGCATCACATGTCAAGAGTATAGTACTCTTGGCACATGTACAAGTAACTTGAATCCATAGGATAAGAAAAGGTTGGACTAGGTGTAACGTAGTCAGCATAGTGGGGATTGACATATAGCAAGCAAGTATAAGACGGTGAAAAGAATGAGACACATCTTCATTATAGCTGCTGAAGGGTGTAGAAATATTTTAGAATCAGTCATTGATTTTTTGATCAATTGGGGATTATGATATACTACTAGGTGTCACTCATGATCATTCCACAATTAATGGTTAATTATGAACGACCAACATAACCAAGAACCTATTGGGTCACACGCACTACAAGTTCTCCAAAGGACTTAAAACGAGTTTGAGAATTGAGATTCTTAGAATCGAAAGAAATAAAGTCTGGTTAGAACTAGATAAAGGCAAAATGATGGACTTTATCTTATGAAGACAAAATAAATAAAACTAATTTGGTTCAAATCGGAGGTGGTTTAGTTATTGAACCAAACGATTTGATTTTGAATCAAATTCAACCAACTTGGTTTGGTTTATGATTAAGAAATTTTGGCAA
>NC_133865.1:785152-810259 GCF_044706935.1 Curcuma longa | reverse complement strand
ATGGGTTTTAACATCCCAATGGCTACTCATAGTTATAGGATTCAGGGTTTGAGAGCTCGGAGCCGTATGATTATTAGATCTGTGGGAACTTGAACCATTGAGCCCTTTGGGGAGCCTGCGAACTGAACACGGTGGAGGAGGTAGACACTTATTGGCATTTAAAGCAGAGGATATAATGCAATCCCAAGGTAGATATTAGGTTATAAATGCCCTTGTCTTTCAAGACTATGGATGAGACATCTTATGTTTCAGACCCATGTGACCCTACCCTCGATGACATTACCAATCAAGTCTCAGTCAAATTTCCTTACTTGGCTTGACTAAAAGAGGGGATGACTATGATGGGGGTGAGATGATCAGGGGCGATGTGACTCCCCTTCCTTGGTGGGTTGCCTCTTTATTCAACCCACGCAGGAAGGTCCTCGAGCCCGAATTGATAGGCTCGTCATAGGAGTGTAGAAGGGACGGCTGAAGTCCATCTCGTGAAGAGAGCTCCTAAGGGATCATGAGGGTTATTGAACTTGGAAGGCACTAAAGTCCCTGCTTGACGGGTTTGCCATGGTGCAGACTGATCTTGTGGTGGAAAGGACAAATCGACTCAAACGACTCCGCATTCATGTACATGATATTAGCACATTCTCCATTTAATTGGCGCGAGGTAATAGTGTCCATTAAAGCCAATGTCAAGAGAAAGTGGGAAAAATCCTACGGAAACCCTTGATCAGAAAGGTGGTGGGCCATGTACTACGGAGCCCCGCCCCTCATCCTCCCAAGTTTATAAGGACGAGCAAGAAGAAGTAAGAGGTATGAATGCTACCTTGATCTCTTATGTGTCTATAATTTTATTAGAGCTAGAATACACTTGAGCATTGGAGGAATTTAGCCGAGGTCATCCTTGACCCCCCTTCTTTCTCCTTGTAGTGTAGCTAGGTTACTTGAGTCATCGACCAACAAAGGCGGGGAAATATTGGCTGAGAAGTCAGGGTCTCTCAATAGAGTCGAAGTTACTTATCGGAGAGGTTGGGATAACCTTAGCCGACTCAATGATGTAGCTCACTCGTAAGGAGAAGCTTCGCCCTCGACGTCAGGTAAGGTTGTAAATTTGTGCCACACCACTCATGTAGAAAGGAGAGAGTGTCCTTTTAAATTGTTACCCCTTGTCACAATTCGAGATTTATCATGATATTAACAAACACTGACTTGATAGTGCTTATTAGACTTAATGCGTTATTTTTTTCCGCTTATAATTAATCAAGCAAGATTATTGTGGATTGAGAGAAGTTATTATTCATTAGAGAGGACATAATTATGTCTCGATATCAACAATGCCCTTAAGATTATCTTTCAATTAAAAATGGATTCGATATAGTGATATTGAATATTAAGTAATTTATTTCGTATGAACACTATATAATCTATTTTAAAAATAAGATTATATTATTAGTTATAATATTTGTAAATTGCAATACTTAAATTTATAGTGATGTATATAATAGACATTCTCTTTGAAATTTTATAATTGTTATTTTATATATGTAATGGTTTTAATGTTTTTCTCATTTTTTTCCTACTGATTTAATGCAATAGATAATTCAGCCATGGCGAATAAATCCCGCCATGGTTAGTCTTGAGCCCAACTAAAGGAAGAGGATTGTATGAGATTGCTAACCAGTGTAAAATATAAACAAATGTTATGCATGAATTCATCAAACTATTATACTAATGGTAGATCCTTCTCTAGAAGGAACGCGTTGTATGATCCAACTACAATGTCTTAGCAAAGACTGCTACATTTTCATGAGAACTTGTGCGTATTGTTAAATATGCAAGAATTTTAAAATCTTAGTTTGAATAAGAACATACATTATAAGAATATTGATTGTTTTAGATTTGGAATATGGAATGTAAGGACGTTTATTGACAAAACAATAGTAGTAGTAGATACGATGATTAAGAGAACAATTAATATTTTATTTTTGTATGAGGTAAGATGGGTAGGGGAGAAGATAAAGATGATAAAAAACTTAGGTTTTAAGTTATGATATATTTGAAAGTGAAATGAGAAATGGAATTTGTAAAATTATAGATAATTTATTAAGGGATGATGTAGTAGTAGTTAGGAAGGGAGATAGGAATATGACTCTCAAGGTAATGATAGCAAATGAAACTATTAATATAATTAGTTTATATGCATACAAGTAAGATTTGATGAAGACACTAAATATAAGTTTTGGAAAAGACCTAGATGAGTTAGTATAAAAAAAATATAATTTTAATAGGAGATTTAAATGAGCATGTAGGAGTAAGAAATGACAAATATAATAGGTTGCATAGTGGACCATGGTTTTGGAACAAGAAACGAAGAAGAAAAAACTATATTTGATTTTGCATACGTTTTTCAAAAAGGGAGAAGAACACCTAGTTACGTTAAAAAATAGAAATAATAAATTGCAAAATCAACTTTTTTATGGTTATGAAGAGGATAGAAAAATTTGTAATGATTGTAAGATCATCCCTGAGAAAAGTTAACCACTCAATATACGTCGGTAGTATTAGATACGCACCTTAAACATAATATCAGTAAAAGAAAAACGTCTTAAGTGGTGGAAGCTAAAGGATAGGAAGCAATGTATCTTTCAAGGAGAGGGTAGGAGCATAAACATTAGGAGAAATATATAGTGGTTGGAATACGATATGGGAGAAAATTACATCAAATTTGAAAATGGTCGTTAAGAGTGTACTTAGTTATCAAGTTGACGGGCACCGCCAAATAAGGAATCTTAATGGTGGAATGAGGAAATACAAGAGAAAGTGATGAAAAATAAACAACCTATAAGTTACTCTACACTTGTAAGAACGAAGAAAATTGAAAAGAATACAATAGCCAAGAAAGCAGTGAATAAAGTTAAGAATGAAGCTTTTAGATGTTTGTATCGACCACATGATATAAAATAAGGGAAAAGGGACATATATAAAATAATTAAAGTGAGAGATAGGAAAACAAGAGATTTTACCCAAATAAAATGCATTAAAGATGAATCGAATAAGCTACTAGGGAAGAATGAGAAAATATAGGAGCTAGGGAAGAAATATTTTCATCAACTTTTTAATGAAGGATTAGAAATTTAAACAAGTTAGAGGAGTATAAAAATTTAAATTTTTATTTGAGATTAAGGCGACCTAAAATCAATTTAGATTCATGCTCGAAACGTTGACAATAGTATTTGGAAAAAAAAGTAAGAGTTACACATAATATTCATTAACTTAAAAAAAACTTATGAGAGAGTCTCAAGGGAAATTATGTGAAAAATTTTAAAAAAGAAAGATGTTAACATAGTGAATATTAAAACAATTAATGATATGTATGAGAATATAGATTAATTAAAATGTTCCCTTTAAAGATAAGGTTAAATAAAGGAATAACTTTAAGTTATCTTTTTTACATGTCATGAACTCACTTAATACATTCAATGCACATTACTATAATGCATGTTGTTTTCAGATGACATTGTTTTGATCAATAAAATACATGTAGAAGTAAATACTAAAATTAAATCATAGCAGAAAACACTAAAAGTAAAAGCTTTTAAGCTTAATAAAGAATGAATATATGAAATTGAAGTTTAGTAGTAGTAGACGTAGCAATATAATTATTGAGATAGGAGATGATGGGTTACCTTTAACTAAGAGCTTTAAGTATTTAGGATCCTTTTAGCAAAAGGATGGAGGAGTTGATAGATATGTTTACATAGGATACAAACAGGATGAATGAAATGGGGGTGTGAGAGCGTTAGGTGTTATTTGTGATCATAAAGCTTAAAAGAAAATTTTTTAAAACGGCGTTTAAATTTACTATGTTATATAAAGCTCAATGTTAGATTATGAATTAAGTTTTTATAGTAACAAACAGAAAATAAGAGTTATAGAGATAAGGATGTTAAGGTGGATGTGCAAATTTACAAGGACGGATAGGATATGAAATAAAACATTAAAGATCCACATTTACGATGATATGGACACGCTCTTAAATGATCAATAAATGCTTTTGTTAGGTAATATGAAATCATGAAAAATACGTACATTAATCGAAAAAGAGGGAGACCAAACAAAACTTAGATTAACAACATAAAACAATACAAAATTCATTGTGCAAAAATCAAAAGGGCCCCCCAAATTAACAGAAACATCAAATGGGCACCTCTTTTTTAAAAAAAGTTAAAAGGGCACCTCATCAATAACTTTATCTCCAACATTGTCGTAGCAACTATCGAGTTGTTACAATGTGTAGAAGTTATTGAGTAGCTGCTACAATGTGTAGAAGCTAATATGTAGTTGCTACAACGTGTAGAAGCTAATCTGTATGTAGAAACTATTTGTAGCTGCTACTATGTGTTTACAATGAGTTGTTTAGTTTGATTAAAGTGAAATAGATGATTTTTCACACTGTAGCAGCTATTGGTAGCTACTACACGTTGTAGCTAAGTCCTAAACTCTAAAACTTTGAATTTTAAATTCTAAACTTTCAACACTATTATATTAAAAGACTCTTTATCAATTTTGTCAAAATTGTTTACATTGTATCAGAATCACTTTAAAACAATTATATAAGTTAATAAGTAGCTGCTACAATACTACAATAGTATTTATTAGGTGATCATATTATAGCACCTACATAATCGCTTCTACACATTATAGCAGGTAGTCGTAGTTGCTACAATAGCGTTGAAAATAAAGAACAATATTGTAGCAGCTACTCGGTAGCTTCTATACATTGTAACAAATACCGATAGCTGTTGCTACAACACTGGGATAAGGGATATTTTCGAGATAAAATCATTGATGGGGCACCCTTTTGACTTTTTTTTTTTGAAAAAAGGGTGCCCATTTGATGTTTTTGTTAATTTGGGATGCCCTTTTGAGTTTTCCCCAAATTCATTTAAACATCGATGCAAATATAATAAGGGATTAAGCCTAATAGTGTAGGAGAATCCATATATTTGACTCCCCTTAGTGGGGTAAAGACTTTGTTGTTGTTGTTGTATTTGATGCAATAAATCCTAGGATTGTATAACTATCCTATCACAATTCTCATGTTGATTTTAACTACTATCACAGTTATGAGGTTGATACCTTTATGGATCACCCGAGTTGGATCAATGTCAACAATAACCATCTTTTTTAGATTTTCAACATCTCAAAGATTGAAAATTGAAGTTCAGAAAAAAGAAGATCCAAAGATGTTAGGATTACATTGGAAAATTGTTATAATCCATTCTCATATTGCAAATGAAAATGGATAAAAACTAACTTAAAAATTTATAAAAACTAAGATAACTTGAAGGGGAGCCTTGGCGCAACGGTAAAGTTGCTGCCATGTGACCTAGAGGTCACGGGTTCAAATCCTGGAAACAGCCTCTTGCCAAAGGCAAGGTAAGGCTGCGTACAATCGATCCTTTCCCGGACCCCGCATGGCGGGAGCTTCGTGCACCGGGCTGCCCTTTAAGATAACTTTAAAAAATTTGACCATTCTATTCTCCCTTTTATCCCCAACTTTCTTCTTAGAGAGCTTGCATAGGAAGAAGAAAGATTCTTTGCCGCTCTCTTAAATTGCTTAGCCTTGCAATTTTAGGATTCACTATGAGATCATGACGAGATCGAGGACCACTAATCCAAGCTTGCCATCACTCATTAGAAATAATGACTAATCCATCCTTATCTTGTTCACTATTGATTGAGCGAGGTTACTTTAGTTGGAGAGAGAACACAATAGTGTTTTTCAATTAACAATAATCCTAAAACTTTCCTTCAACTAAACTCCCATTCAAATGCAGTTAGAGACCAATTAATTTAATATAAACAGCACACTTATTGAAAACTAAATAAACAATCCAGTGTTATTGAGTTATATATATGGAGGAATCTATAACGCCCGCCCTTATCAGAGCCTTGACGGATGCTACAAGATCTCGGCTTTCAATCTTTTCACCAATGACATGGAGACCGTTTACGATCTCCTTGAACCATCCATGCATTTGGCTCACATTTTCGTTGATCCTCATTGAGAACGATTGGAGTTGACCCACCAATAAATCTCTTTTGGCTCGCCTTGATTCGCTTGAGCCCTCATTGAGTTCGATGAGCTTTTCCCACAATTTCTTGGCCGAATCGAATGGACCAACCTTGCTCAATTGTTCTTTGGAGAGTCCGCATTGCAAGGTTGTTGTGGCTTTCGCATTCGCTTGTGCTTTCTTACATATATCCTTTGACCAGTCTTTTGTAGGAAGAGGTTTTCCATATGCATCCTTGGGTTTTTCGAACCCATCTATAACACTAAACCAAATGTCAATGTCATTCATCAAATAGTATTCCATCCTACCTTTCTAATATGTGAAATCGTTGCCATCAAAGTACGGCGGTCGTGCGGTGTTGTATCCCTCTTGAAACGCCATCAATGATTCCGGTTGAGCGTTGGTTCTTCCGGAGGTAATCCGCTCTGATACCACTTGTTGGGATCGGTGCGTTCGCTAGAGGGGGATGAATAGCGATTTTCGATCTTTCTCTGCGAGATAGTTAGCGGAAGCAAATAATAATAAGAAAGAAAATTCACAATCGCTAACTCGTTCGATTTACTTGGTATCCACCTCAACGAGGTGACTAATTCAAGGATCCACACATGCAACCGACGATTCCACTATAAAACAATCTCCTTCTCAAAGCACGCTTCGAAGGCTGAGAAACCTTTACAACAGAGCTCTTCCTCTTACAAGGTTTTTAATGAAGTTTAAGGAGGAAGAGAATGGAGTTTTCAATCACAGAGAGATGTAAGATACCGAAAAATTTCAACATGGATACGAAAAGATTCGTCTTGCGAAGATGAACCAAATGAAACTTGTTTGGACCAGATCAGAGGTCGTTTAACCCCTGAACCAAGCGAACAAAGTCAAACCCGGTTTGCTACAGTACCGGTTCAGGTCAGATTGGGTTCGGTTTGGGTTCGGCTGATTTAAGTTGGCTCGACCAGATCTGTTGGGTTAGGCGGGTTTGGGTTATTGGATCGAAACCCATTAAGCTAAAAACTATCCTTTAAGAAGGCTACAGTATCCTCGCGTCTTCCGCCTCTTCCGATCGCCGAACCACGCCTCCGCGAGATCTGAGCTCCGCTCGCCGTTCGCGATCCGAAGCTGCTGTAGCCACCGATCTTCTCGCGTCTTCTTCTTCTTCGCTAATCTGAGTTCCTCCAACGTCGTCGCGACCTGACGCCACCGCTCTGCCTTTCTCTGCCCAACGCCGACGCGGTTCTGTACAGCTTCTTCGCGAGTACGGGCACGGCGACGGTGCGACGAGGGCACGCGTTTCCTTCACCGGCGGTCTCCTTCTCGAGCCATCAGCGGTCTTCTCCCCGAACCACAGCCCTTCCGTCGTGGATTTCGGCTTCCCCGATCCTTTTCGTGTTCTCCCTCTCATCAGTAGACGCAAGGAAGAAGGACCGATCGGTAAGAGGTTTGATTGAAGCTTGGTTGAGATTGAATCTCAAATTGATTTCCAGGAATGGCTGGTTCAGAGATTGATTGCAGTTGTGCTTTGTGCTCGCCGACAGCAAGGAGAGGGTTCGAGCAGCAGCAATTTGGAAAGAAAGAGAAAGAGGAAGGGTAAGAATCTAATCTAGATTTGTGGTTGGGTTTGGTTTGAGCTGAGATTTAGGGTTCATGACTTCATATTTTGGAGATGGAAGCTTGAATCCTAGAGTGGTGTCGGCGGTGTGCTTGAAGCAAAGAAAGAACTGAGGTAAGGAACTCCTATGTTTAAACTTGAATTATGATTCGGTTGGATTAGGTTATTGATCGAATTGGGGTTAAATGGTTACTAATCTTTTTATTAGTCAAACCTTAACGAGTTAGGTTAATGAGATAGAATTAAGCTAACTCTAGTTTGATTAGGTTTTTGGATACATTCTGATATTTATGGGCAGTGATTCTAACTGCAGGATTTTGATCTATTTCTTAAGCGGTTGCGGTTATTTGGGATTCTTTGTGTTACACGCAACCTATCTTGGCAGGCGGGTACCTTGACTTATCCTTTATAGATAGGTCTCATTGATATGTGTATTTCTAGCTATCAGTAATTCATGATCTTGTTCTTATTTACTTCTTGATATCTGGATCTGCTTTCTATACCAGTTATTGTTGCTATCTGATAGTATTGGATACTTATGCACATTATGGATATCAGTTAGTCATTATCTTGAGATCATCTGATACCTTGCCTTGTTTGTTTATCTGATACCTGTTGATTTTGATACCACCGGATACCTGTTCATATGCTTAGCTTGGTTTATCTTATTTCGTATCGGAGTTTATGATAGACATGAGACTTTACCTCATTCTGGTTATTGGAGCATATGACATGGACTGGTAGATGGATAGGTGGTGCATGGATCATATTTATGGATATGTAGTTGGATATATGCTGCATGGACTAGTGTCATACATCATGCTTGCATATATTGCATACTGACGTGCGGGATTCCATTGTTGTTGAGTCCGGCGTCAGTTACATGCGGGCTACCAACCAAAGGGTGTGTGTAATTGCATGTCTTGTGATCATCGGCTCCTGCTCCTATTTTAGTCGAGTCGCTCCTATTATAGTGGTAGCACAGTTTGAGCCCGTCACTCGTATATGATTTACACACACACTCCACTCATGGGTTAGTGGAAACCTTTAGGTTGGTGCATACTTGCCCTGATAGGAGCTCCGCTAGGCCACCCAGGATAGTGGTTTCATAGCGTGGTAGCATTACAGGGATCCCTCCTCTGTCATTGTGACCAGGAGATGAGAGCTTGCTCGCCCACTTATGATTTGGGTACCAGGATAGGTGTACACCTTGAGGACATCCTGTCCACTCGGTCACGCAGGAGCAGTGACGGCAGAGTGCACAGAGGTCACAGCCCTACCCACTCGACGACTTCACCACTGTGGATGAGTACTCAGACGGGTTTTGGCTCCCACGCGACCTCACCACTAGAGGGGTGACTGATCCGACTGGCGTCAGGGGTGACCAGGACATGCATTGCACCATGTGCATACTGCACTATTGCATTTGTTTGTGATTGTTGCACTTGTTTGATGCACTTGGATGACATGCATGCACAGGATACCTATGTTGGTTTGGGGATTTCACTTTTTACCTTACTATTTGTTTATCAGACTCTGGTATGTACAGATCTACTGTTATTCAGTTTTCTACCTTATTTACCTTCCAGTAGACTGTACAGCATGATATTACTGTTGATAGCTTTTATACACATATCTGCTAGATACCCGCTGAGTTTCTTTTGGAACTCACCCCGTTTACCTGTATGTCTGTTTCAGGTTGATGCCGTCTGGAGAGCTGCACTGCTAGTCCCGAACCATATGTTTTGGTTTATTTACTATACTGCATACATGTATTTGGACTTATTGGACTTCTCGATGAGTTTTCCACTTGAGTACTTAGTTTTCCGCTGTTCGATATATTTTTGATTTCCGGTATGAGTTACCTATACGGATTTATGGATGGATTGATATGCATGCGTGTATGACGTTAACATTTTTATGGATGCATTTCATATATAGTAGGATGTGTTGAGTGGTCGTGTGGGTCACATTTATTTCTATTTTACTTGTATAAATCCATAGCCTGTTATGGATTGGCCGTGTGGGCCTTATATATGTGTATGTATTCAGGGAAAGTCAATTGTTACAGGGGAGATGCTGCCGAAATTTCTCGGAAAGCCGTCTCCCGGGGCGTAACACATGCAACCCGACTGCTGACAGGGCCAGTCGACTGCTTAAGCTAAAAAACTCCCCTTTTCAACTTCTTCTTCATTCCTTAGCCTTGACACAAGTCTTCAAACGCCTTCCACAAGCCTCGTGCACTTCCTTGCACTAGCTTGAGACGTTTCCCTTGACTTCGTCGTGCTAAGTCTTCCCTTGCCATGAGATCTCACCTCCGGGACTTCATCCTTTGCCAAGAGGCCTCGCCTCCAGGACTTCATCCATTGCCAAGAGGCCGTGCCTCCGGTACTTCACCAAATGCCAAGACTTCATTCCTGGACTTTCCTGTGAACTCAAGTCACACATGTTAGATCACAAACATTGCCTAACTTAAACTGATTCAGCCAAACATTAAAATCTAAATCACTTGGGACAAAATTGCACCAACAATGACTAAATATAATAATATCCTTGAGTAGTGGGTTCTAATCGACATCATATCAATTAGTTGAATTGATAGTGAAATAATATAGAGAATACTACTCTTAACTATTCCTAGTCAAGCATTAATATTTAAGAGCAATATTAATGTATTGAGACTAGCATATAGGTTAATTGATGACTTGATCTCATAAGTCATGGATATGTGATATCACGTTGATATGTGAGTATATATTAGAGAATATATATTGAATTGACACACCATGAGAAAGTTTCATGGATCGTTATATAAGTATCATAAACTTTATCATGTGACTATTAGTATGAATAGTTTTTAGACCTGAAGTCACTATGATTCTCTATATAAGGAGTTGTGTACTTTGATATCGTTAAACGTCACCCATAATAAGGTGGACTATAAAGGTGATCAATAGGTATATAATGAATTATGAGAAGGGATGTGAGTGATGTAGATGGGATTTATCCCTCCCATATGACGAGAGTGATATCTGTAGGTCCCTTGATCGAGTAGGACTACTAAATGCATGGTCATACTCAAATAAGTCGATATGAGATATTGAGCACATTTATTTGAGTGAGTCTATTCAAGGATCAAGAAACACAAAGATTGATATCTAGGATGACACGGTCTATGCCTCATTGATCAATCTAGATATCGATGATAGAAGGACAACATCATACATGATAGTAGTCACAGAAAGGTTATGTCAGATTTCGACTTTCTCATCACTTAGGTAGTAATGATACATTGCTAGATGTTGCTCATTGCTTATGTGGCTAAAGGTATTTAGATACATTACCAACGTTACGAGAACCTATTGGGTCATACATAAAGGACATGCACAATGCTTCAGAGCTTTATCCCAGCTTGCCCCTAAATTATATCGGTTGATTTGTAGTACCTCGATTATTTTTTTGATATACCAAATCCCCTTTGACCTCATACCTTTCATTATTTCTTCTATCCCAAGAAAGGGAAGCTCAGGG
Source organism: Curcuma longa (assembly GCF_044706935.1). Taxonomy (NCBI): domain Eukaryota; kingdom Viridiplantae; phylum Streptophyta; class Magnoliopsida; order Zingiberales; family Zingiberaceae; genus Curcuma; species Curcuma longa. The sequence continues at coordinate 799,057 of NC_133865.1, read as the reverse complement.
TAATATATTTTGCTACAAGGTTAGGTTATAATTTTTTGGATAAATACCCGACCTCGCACAAGGGATGAAAGAATAGATATTTCTTCATCAAGTCTCCTTAGTCGTATACTTGACCTACAATTTGGCATCCCAAGCTGCACCCACAACTATCCTTAGGTCAATATAGGTTAGAATCTACTTAATTATTTGCCACCGAGATCTTGATTGTCCTAAAATTTATCATTAATACTTTGGTGGACAATGAGACCCTTCTGTATATAGCTGGTCTGAGTTTGAACGCGATTTCTCTGGAAGAACCACTGAGTAAGATTTCTATTTTTCTATAAATGTTCTATTATACTAACTAATTCTCTTCTTTTTCTTATAAGTCAAATCATGTTGAGTGCTTTTGTCAATAACCACCTGAATTGGGATCTAACCATAATTGATAGTTGGTGGGTTTCAGATGAGGTAGCAGAGTCCTCAACTATTGAAGTGGAGGCTACGACATCAGTGAATAATCAACCCCTAAAGGTTTGTGATCCCTAAGCTTCTGTTATAGAGTCCCCAGGTGTCTAAGAGACCTAGCTAGGATCCGGTGTAGGGAATCCTATGTGACAAATAACAAAATTCGCAGCGAAAATAGAATCCCAATGAGCGATTCATACAAAAGAAAACTCGTACGCAGTTCGATTTATCTATCTAATAGATCTATACCTTTGAAGCATGCCCTTCACTTATCCCACTCGTCCTCAGCTCATCGGATCTCTTGCATATTCAAGCATCTGAGCCTCTTTGCGTATCCGCACGAACACGATCTCAAGTTTCGAAGAAGAATCACCTTTGTGGTGCTAGCCACACAAGGAGATTCAACCAAGAGGGAGAAGATAGCTCAAAATGTCTTGCCCACCTTTGAAAAATGTAAGAAAATCTTTTATATTAATCTTATGAATATGAAGGGTTTTTGCCTCTTTAGCTTCTCCACATTAAAGCCAATTAAAACTCAAATAGATCACATGTTTCTCAAGTTGGCTCTTCATCTTCTCTTCATCCAATAAAGAGAAAAACCCTAGGTCTTCCTCTATTATTAATCCATTAAATATTTTAATGAATCAATATCTCATTCAGATTTGGTTGAGTCTAATTGAAATGAGTCTAACTCAAATTAGACTCAATCTCATAATTCAATTGGATTCACTTGAGTTTAACTCAATTAATTTAATTCGAATCATATTTTAGTCAAACTAAAATCAAAATGTCACAAGGCACCCCGGTCATACGATCCAAGGATCTACCTAAATAGTAATCTACCTCTCATAATCATGCATATGCGCTGACACAAACATAATATCAAACATGTTCAAGGCATACAATACATGAAACAAGTGTAAACACTTCATAGAATAGGAAAAAATAATATGAACTAGTTTCACCCTAACCATGGTCGGCTCTAGTAGGAGGGACACAGTCGATTGTGTTGGTGCAATCTTACCACAGAGAATTGGATTTTAATGTTTGGCTAAAATGAGTTTAAGTTAGATAATGTTGGTGATCTAACGTGTGTGAATTGAGTTCACAGGAAAGTCTAGATTGGAAGACTTGGCAAATGGTGAAGTCCCCCCTTTTGACTTTTTTTTTTTTTGAAAAAAGGGTGCCCATTTGATGTTTTTGTTAATTTGGGATGCCCTTTAGAGTTTTCCCAAAATTCATTTAAACATCGATGCAAATATAATAAGGGATTAAGTCTAATAGTGTAGGAGAATCCATATATTTGACTCCCCTTAGTGGGGTAAAGACTTTGTTGTTGTTGTTGTTGTATTTGATGCAATAAATACTAGGATTGTATAACTATCCTATCAAGGTTGTCAAACTCGCGATTCCAGTGTCGACTCGGTTAGGGGTGCACAAACTCGTATCGTAAATTCGTATCGTAAACTCGTACGAGTTTACAGATAATCCAAAAAAGAGTTATAAAATGTCAAATAATATATATTTGATCATAACTTCATAAGAACAATCACTATTTCACATATCTAATAAAAAAGCATAAACATAGTTATCAACAACATGTTTTCACATATAAAAAAAGACTAAACATGAAAATTTAACATGAAAAGATATGAAATTTTCAAAATTTATGTTTCAACATCAAGTTACAAAATGACAAATTTAAAATTTCATACAAAAATAGTCCAATAGATACACCAAATAAGCTTCCATTGTCCAAATTTGATAAAAGGAAACATCAAGATTTCCTTTGTTTATCAAGTTTACCGAGTTTGACCGAGTTGACTCGCGAGTTTACGAGTTTACAAGAGGGGCCGATTTTAAGCTGATTCAACACGGAATTGAAATAATAGTTCGTAAACTCGTAAACTCGCCGAGTTGACTCGCGATTTTGACAACCTTGTATCCTATCACAATTCTCATGTTGATTTTAACTACTATCACAGTTATGAGGTTGATACCTTTATGGATCACCCGAGTTGGATCAATGTCAACAATAACCATCTTTTTTAGATTTTCAACATCTCAAAGATTGAAAATTGAAGTTCAGAAAAAAGAAGATCCAAAGATGTTAGGATTACATTGGAAAATTGTTAGAATCCATTCTCATATTGCAAATGAAAATGGATAAAAACTAACTTTAAAATTTATAAAACTAAGATAACTTTAAAAAATTTGACCATTCTATTCTCCCTTTTATCCCCAACTTTCTTCTTAGAGAGCTTGCATAGGAAGAAGAAAGATTCTTTGCCGCTCTCTTAAATTGCTTAGCCTTGCAATTTTAGGATTCACTATGAGATCATGACGAGATCGAGGACCACTAATCCAAGCTTGCCATCACTCATTAGAAATAATGACTAATCCATCCTTATCTTGTTCACTATTGATTGAGCGAGGTTACTTTAGTTGGAGAGAGAAACACAATAGTGTTTTTCAATTGACAATAATCCTAAAACTTTCCTTCAACTAAACTCCCATTCAAATGCAGTTAGAGACCAATTAATTTAATATAAACAGCACACTTATTGAAAACTAAATAAACAATCCAGTGTTATTGAGTTATATATATGGAGGATATGATCCTAATATTGGTTATAATCTATATGAATTATTCATTAAATTTTTATATTAGTAAGTATATTAATTTTTGTAAATTGCATTACTAATAGTTGGATATGGAATAACATAAAATAGACATTCTTTTTCTTAAGAGTTCAGAACACCTTCTGTATAGTCTGATATACAAAACAGGTTTGTTAATATCTTTCTCATTTTTAATTTTTCTTGTTGATTGTGATTCATTGATCCTATTGATGTGATGCAAATGTTTGCTAAACAGATTTTGACAACGATGTTATCTAGGTTGCTTGAGCTTGTGAGGATTGCATGAAGGAGAGCCTTCTAATGTGATGTGGGAGATGGCGCGAACTAGTCGCTTGTTGAGTTTGGGCCATGCTTTAACACCATATATATAGGAAAGGATTAGAGTTCTGTGTGTCAATATGTATATAAAATTCATGATTGTAACATTACATTCAAACTCTTGTAACATATGTTATTTACAAATAGGTCCCTGTAATTGCATTATGGTCCTGTCAGTTACATATCTAACTGTTTCTCTCAACCACCCTTGTCTCATGTATGTTTCTGTCTCTCTTATTTCTTGTATTGGTTGGCGGGCCATTGCCCTTCCATTTTCTCTAAAATGAATAAGAAAGTTCAAGTTGAAGATCTATAAGTCACAATTTAGAGTCTAATTTGTATCATCCATTCTATAGATACAAATTGTTATGAGCCCACATTTCATGTCACTGACAACTATGTGAATACAATCTTGGTGGGATAGCTTGGGGAAAGTTTTGCATGTTTTCCCAGTGGCAGCTGGTGAGCAACTTGGGGTAAAACTGGCTAAACCCTAATTTACTGGTTGCAACAGCGACCACAAAAGGCACACACAATTCTTTTGTTTCTGCTTCCTAGGTTAGGCAGCAACATCATCAACTTGCCTTCCTTATACTTTCTCTTCTTATTCTTTCACTTCCTCATCCTTCATCACCATAGTAGTTCAGCATTGACCTATGCTGACCTATCCTGTGTGAACAACAAAAATTATCATCTGTACAGAACCATCTTGATGAACAATTGAAACGGGTTTTAGATGGCTATTTTAAATCTTAGTACAAGATCTGCTCACAAAGATTAATGTTGGGTGATTATACCAGACACATAGAAAACACAATACAACTAATAAGCCATTTCTGATTCCCAATACACTGATAATGTGATATATGATTGGCCATCCACCTGTCCTGAAAGGTTAAGCCCTTGGTAAATAGCTTAAATCCTTTTCATGGATTAAGAGAAGAAAATGGAGGATCAATTTTAGTTATTTACCATCTATTTAGTGTGTATTTTATCTGTATTTGGAGATTTAAATAATTACTATGTTAATTTATGTCTTATGAATTTCTTTGCAGTTTCTGGTCAAACTTGATGAAAGTTGGAATTTGTTTGCTGGCTGTTGATGAGGCACATTGCATATCAGAGTGGGGTCATGATTTCAGGTTCTTTCTAATTGATTCTATGTCTCAACTACTTATGACTTATACTAATTGGCATTTATAAGTAAATATGGCCTATCAAACTTCTGCAAGCTAATGTTGGTGATGTCTCTCCATAATGCAATTCCATGTTCTTGATTCTAAATTTTGGAATTTTATAGTTATTAGTTTGCACTTTGTTTTCTTGATTATACAATTTTTGCTTTATTTTAACATATGGATAAACTTAACCTTCGTGTTTGAACCCAAATGTGCGAGAATGAAGCTAATGATTGAATGATTCATCTCCTTTGTATCTTCAAGGGACAAATAATACCTTCTCTTAGTAAATTAGACTTTGAAGTACCAAGTTCTATATTTGGAATTTGATTTCATTACACATTTAAAATTGTAATAAATTTTATGTTTCTAATAGAGTTTACATTCAATGAATATATATCTTTATGTGTAGGAACAATTTCACCTTGCAAGTCGACTTAATGTGAACATCTTAAGTTATTTTATTAATTTTTTTAACCCTACCACTACTTTGATCACTTGAGCGCCATCTCATGCATTATGTGGAGGAGCCAAATTTATAATTAGAATGTTCCCTTGATTTCCCTTTAACTCTATCTTGATAATTAGTGCTATTCCATCAGTCCTCAGGAATTTCATAAAATGTTGATAATTTGTAGGTTTTTGGTTGGAACTGGCCATAAAAAATTGTTCTTTCTTTAAGTGGCCATGCCACTTAGGGCTGTAAACGAGCTAAGTCGAGCCAAACTTTGTGATATTCAAGCTTGTTTATAAGGTAACTGAGCTAAGCCAAGTCGAGTCTAAAGTGAATCAAATTGTTGAAATGATTGTTTAAGTTTGATTTGATTTTTTTTATAAACTTGAGCTTGGTTCGTGCTTGGCTTGAGTTTGATTTGTTTAGATGTTATTGAACTCTCAATTCAAGCTTGTTTGATTGTGAAACTTTACATTTTAAGCTTGTTTGGTTCATTATTAAGTTTGATATTACAAACTTGTTTGTTTATTTAGTATGTTGATAAAAGTTTTATTGATGAACATGATGTTATATTTGAGAGATGTTCTAAGATAATCACCTTAGATAATGTACTATTTATTGGATAAATAAAATCACTATTACATTCTCTATGTATTTGATTTGATCTTAAACTTAATTATTGAAGTCCATAATACAATGCATAGCATGAGAGAAATTGTGATTGGATCACAGTTAGTGGATATTTCTACATGTGTAATTATGTACGTATTGAAATATTCCTTAGTCGATGAATTGATGAGACTGGACATCATCGATTCTATAAAACTAGCATATGTTAGACTCCTTGGGTTTACTAACTAGTTGATCCTGATTGGTTAGAAATATTGGGATGTTGAGAGTTAACATATGGATGCTGGTTAAGGGTAACTAGTTCATCTAGAGTGACCTGCCATGAGACTTCATGTGGTTCTATGAATGTCTATGAAGATCTCATTGCAGCTTGTGTGCAAGTTTCCTTCGACATAAGGTATTCAAGTCATCTTGGTTATGGAGACTTATACTTTGACATCTCAAGCAAGTGTCTCTACGGAAGTGTGGACTTGGGATGATTAGGTATAAATTAAAGTGTCCAAAGGTGTTTGAATATCTAACAGAGGACTCACCACTCCTTTAATTAGGAGAAGTATATCCTATGACCACTTGTTAGAATTGTTATTCGTAAGTCTTTGGTCAAAACAATAACATGTCAAGAGGATGTCCTCTTGGATAATTATTTTGAGTAACATGAATCCGCAGGACAAGGAACTACAATTTGGGATAGGTGTGACGTAGTCAGCTTAGTGGGGATTGACACATAAACCATATCCTAAACTAAGTGGATATAAGATGAGTGAAAGGAAGGAACAGACATAGGAACAATTATAACTGCTGAAGGGTTCAGAAGTGGTTTTGGAATGAATTATGATTTTTCGATTAATTGGGGGTCATGTACTATTAGATGTCACTCATGATCGATTTATAATAAATTGTTAATTATGGATGATCAACATAAACCGAGAACCTATAAGATCACACACTATGAGTTTCTCTAAGAGACATAAAACGAATTTGAGAATTGGATTCTCAGATCGTAAGAGATTAAGTTTGGTTGGAACAGATGAATGGCAAATATGGAAGATATTTTGTTGGAAAGGAAGCGTGGATGGACTACGTCTTTTGAAGACAAAGTGGGTCATCTTTGGTTTAATTATAAACTAAATTAGTTTGGTTTTAATTAAAGGTGGTTTGGTTTTGAACCAACCCGGTTTGGTTGTAAACCAAATTTAAGGCTAATGGTTTGGAGTTTGGGTTAATGGATGTGGATTTTTGGTTAGCGAACCAAACCCGTTAGAGATCTATAAATACAACTCTTTTGAAGAGTTATTTACAAGATTAAAAATCTAATTGTTAGGTTTTAAATCAGTCACCTAATCTCTTCTTCCTTGAATTGCCGCCCAAGCCTCCTCCTTCTAGTTGCTGCTGCCCACCTCATTGGTGGTTCTAGTTGCTGCCGGCCCAAGAAGGGTTTCCAAGCTCACCTCCGGTCAAAGATCTTCCCTAAGATCAGTATCCTCTCAAGGCCGGCCTTTCCCCAAGCCAAAGGAAGCCACAATCGGCGGTGAAAGCAAGGAACACGAGGAGAAGCAACGGTTGCTTCTCCACCGAAAGGTATCGCTTCTTCCTTTTGTTTTAATTATTATTCTGGGTAATTGTTGTTGCTAGAACAATCACGCCATTAGGTTCGTTGCCCCTTCTTGATAGTGAATCATTCGACCTTCGAACGGTGGTGTGATCACCTCCATTCAATCCGATTCGTATCACTAGGTTACTTCGAGCCACTGGATACGAAATCGGACCGTGGGTCCTCTTTGGGATCGTTTCTCTCTTTCGACTAGTATCGAAATGGAGATATGACACGTGACTTAGGGAAGTCGTCTCGGGGTGATCTCGGCGTGGATACGAGTAGAGACAATCTTACTCAAGGTTGCTAGTTGATGTTTCCACTTCGCGTCATTCAAAAGGTATAAATTGTTTATGTTTTTATCTATAATTATGTTTGTGTACGTGTGTATCCTTATGTGATAGTTATGTTTATTACGTTTCCGTAGATAGTAATAAAATGTTTATTACGTTTGTTTACGAAAACATTGTTCATGAATGTTGTTCACTATTAGTTTAATGAAACATAAATTTAAAATATGTATATTTTTGATAACATGGTATCAGAGCCCTAAACTCAACACATGGTTCATGAATGTTCTCACGAATACGACGCTATCTTCGTTTACGCGAAAACATTGTTCATGAATGTTGTTCACTTCTTTCTCTTCTTGACGGACGCATTGAACTAGGAGTTTCTGGAGGGGGGGGGGGGGGGGAGACGCGGTTTCGACCCTCTTCCATCGCCCTCATCTCCCGACGCAGCGCCTTTGCCTTCTCTGCCGTCAGCTGCGGCCTCCGTTCTGAGGCTTCCGTCTCCCCGGCAATCTTCGGTTCTTCGTCTGAGATCGGCGTGTCCCGAAAGATCGAGTGGAACAGTGGAGCCCACCAGCAGTGCTTAGCGTCATAGAGGAGGGAACCGCTTTCACCTCTTCTCCACCTACTTGCGCCCACATCGGCCGCACGTCGACCAACGTACTTACCGGGACTACAATCACGTCTTCCTCGCTGTGATTGCTCATATTTCGTCTTCAAAATTGGATTTGTTCGAAAACTCCAGTGAATCACAGCGGTCCTTCGTGAGTTTGTTCCTGCACAGCACGGGCGTTCGCGTGTTCGCTTGCGTGCGTGGGTTTGCAGCTACAGAAAAGGTGGCCGGCTCGCGTGCGTCGACGAGGCGGAAGGCAGCGAGGCGACGAGGCGGCGAGCGGCGACGAGGCGGCGAGCGACGACGAGGCGGCGAGCGGCGAGCGACGACGAGGGCGGCGAGCGGCGAGCGGCGACGAGGCGAGGCGGCGGCAGAGGCTCGGCAGGCGGCAGAAGCTCGGCAGGCGGCAGAAGCTCGGCGGCGGCGGTCAGTTTGGCGAGATCGCGATTCTGCTCGCAGAATCGCGATCGAGAAAAAGTTTGATTTAAAAAAATAAAATCAATAATCAATATAACGGTTTTAATTAAAATTGTTATATTGAAATAAATTTTATTATATCACTGTTATATTGATTATATCAGTGTTATATTAAATTTTTATAAAACATATTATTTAATATATATAAATAATTAAATATATAAAGTATTATTAATATATATAATTTTTAATTAATAATTAATTATATAATAAATGATAATTATATATATTATATAGATTAATAATTAATTAAATAAATTGTTAATTAATTAATATAATTATAATATATAAATTTGTTTTTTATTAAAAATAAAAATATTTTAAAAAATTAATTTAAATTTATATGTTAAAAAATTTTAATAAATTATTTTATCTGTTAAAAATTTTAATTAACTATATATTATTATTTAAATAATTTAATTAATGATAAATGATAAATTATGAATTGAATAAATAATTTAATTTTTTATTTATTACATAAATTTTAAAAATATATAGTTTTATATGTTTTGAATAAATTTAATTTTAAAATTATATATAAATATATAAATAATAATTTTTATTATGTATTATATAAAATATATAAATAATAGATATATTATATAAATAATAATTGAGAACTTATATCAAATCAATAAATAATTTATTTTTAAATTATACACAATAAATATATTTATCTAATAATTACTATATATATATATAAATAAAAAAGTACCGAAACTGTATCGGCACGGTACGATACGATACCGAAACAGTATCGTTCCGGTCTGAGACCGAAACTTCGGCACGGGTCGAAATTTTAAACCTTGCTTACAGCAGATGGAGAACTATTTGAACATCCAGAGAGATATCGAAGATTGGTTGGGAAGTTGAATTATCTTACTTTGACTCGTCCAGATATTGCATATTTAGTTAGTATTGTTAGTCAATATATATCATCTCCAACGGTTCATCATTGGGCAACATTAGAGCAAATTTTGTGTTACTTGAAGGGCGCACCCGGACGAGGTATTGTATATAAAGATCATGGGCATACTCATATCGAATGCTTTTCAGATGTTTGGGCAGTTTCTAAAATGGATAGGAGGTCTACTTCAGGGTATTGTATCTTCGTTGGAAGAAATTTAGTATCATGGAAAAGTAAGAAGCAAAAGGTTGTGTCACGATCCAGTGCAGAATCAGAATATAGAGCTATGACATAGTCTGTATGTGAAATAATGTGGATATATCAACTGTTGACTGAAGTAGGACTCAAAAGTTCAATATCAGCAAAACTATGGTGTGATAATCAAGCTGTTATTCACATTGCATCGAATCCTGTGTTCCATGAGCGGACGAAGCACATTGAAATTGATTGTTATTTTGTTCGTGAGAAAATTCAACAAGGCTTGATCACTACAGGATATGTAAAAACTGGAGAACAATTAGGGGATATCTTCACAAAAGCTTTAAATGAGATCCGAATTGATTATCTTTGTAACAAGTTGGGCATGATTAATATCTATGCTCCAACTTGAGGGGGAGTATTAGTTATAAATATTAGTTATTTTTTATAGACTTTTTCTAGAATAGACCTCAACCTCTAACTATAAATAGGGCCTTATATCTTGTAATTGAGATATGATTTCTAGTTATGTTTGATAACATTCACAAATAGTCACAAACATTGTTTATGAACGTTAACGAGCTGAATATATATGTATTTAATCTTATTTATTTAGTTTAGCGAGTTGTTCAAACTTGTTCATTTAATTGATTTTGTGTGTATTGAATGAATATAAACAAGTTCTTATCAAGTTGAATGTCAAATTGTTCATGAACGTTCGGTTCACACTTGTTGAAATCCTCGTGACAGTTATGATAGTTTTTGCTTAATTGGTTGTTCAGAAGTGTACATCATAACTTGTCTTTTTGCCTATTTTGTTGGACCAAAAGGTCTTGCATAGTTGTTTTAGTAGATTATAGTGCATTTAGTTGTATAGCCTAACAAAAGTAAGATAAGCGGTGAATTTAAGATAATCAATTTTACTCTAGCAACTCGGGAAGGGAATACCTTTAACTTGTAATCTGGGCATGAATCTTCTCAAATCCAATTTGAAGTTTTCGTTGAATAATTGGCTGCAGTATCTTTGAGAACTGCTTCAAAGTCATTTTCATAACATCTCATTTCCCCCTATCTCTACAAAAAATATCCAAGTCATTCTTCAATAAAGCACAGTCATTCTATCCCCCCTCGTGTTCTTGAACAATTGCTTAACAGACCAATCAAAATCAAATCAAACTGAATAGCTAAAGACGAGTAGTTGTTCAAAGAAATCCTATCAACTTACTAATGCAACACAAGAAGAGAGATCGAGTGTTGGAAAGATTGTGGAGTAGGAATCTATAATTAGATGGAAAAGAAGTTTAGAAAGATTGTAGAAACTTAGATATCACACCTAAGGGTTGCTAGACATCATATTGTAGGGAGATTACATCACACAATTTAAGAGAATTCTTAAAGACTCATTGCTATTCTATATCCCAGCATTGAAGCAACATACATATTTACACATAGGAAACATAAAGGACTCATGCAGGAAACATAAAGGACTCATAAAGATTCACATAGGAAACATAAAGGATTCATAAAGACTCACATAGGAAACATAAATGCATCTTAATTGATGCTGCAATTTTTCCAAGCATTGGAAGTTAAAATACATTGGAAGTGCTCAAAATTTATAGCTCACTTTTGACTTTCAAACTTTGACTTCAACCCTTTCGAATCACTGAACTTTATTTCCTAAATAGGCTCATCATTTTCCAAAGTATGCCAGTTTAAAAGCTGAGCTTTGAAGTTTTTCTGTATTTATAAACTTTTAATGGAGATTGCCACATGTCTCCATCACTTATCAAAGATATAAGAGCATTTTTAACTTTCTCTTTGATCTCCTGATAAACCGGCAAGTCACATACATTGACAACAAAATGATTTAGTCAAGAATACGAGATAAGAAAGGTGTAATATACCAGGCTATGAAAGAGAGTTCATCTTCATTCAGCAGAGGAAGTGACCTCGGGCAATGAAATAGTGATCAAGGTAATGAAAAAAATTGAAAGCCACCAGATAGTGACTTTATGATTTGATCATCTTTTAACTAATTCATCAAAGGAGAAGGAAATTTTAACAAAATTATGAAAGATAATTACTGTTGCAACAATTCATATTAATGAAAGTTACAAGCAAACGAAATACATCTTTAAAAAAAATTCAGACATAAACAATACCAGTGATTGTTTGCCTATTGACAGTTGGTGATAATTGGGTAATAATTGTTTGCTGTTTAATAGAGGCTGACCCGTAGAATGTTTAATGATAGGTTTACAATCTACATCAATCTTCCAAGAGAAAAAATAATCCTAATCTATTTTGCCTTTCATTGGAGAAAAGATATGATTTGGACAAGTTAAATTTTAAAAAATGTTTTTCTTTGCTAATTGCATGATAAGGTTCATGGTAAGATATGACTGCCTCACAACATATTATATCTTTTTAGTGAGGGACAGTTAGATATAGAGAAGATATACAAGAGCGTGCATCTTCATGTATACAAGTCTTTAGGCATCTACTCATATTTGATAATCTGAGTAACCCCTAAAGTCTCATTTTGTACATTTTCACATATATACAACTTTTACTTATAAAAAAATAGCTAATCTTTTCTTTTAGTATGCCAATGGATCTGCTGAAATAGTGGTATTAGAGCCTATATTTTGTTTCCTTATATTGCAAAACCCGATATAAACTATGATTTGTGCTATATTTAAAATCATGTTTTTTTGCTAATATAATTACTTATTGGTATAAGAATCTATTGTTTATATCAAGGATATAAAATATCCTAACTTTTTGGTCAACACAACCATTGTATCTTGTACCTATAGCTTATGGAAATTCATATGGTATTGGCTAGGAAATATTAGTAGGACAATTATTGTTCATCTATATCGGTTTATACAAGTTGAAATAGAAAAAAATTCGAAGGGTACCAATTAAGATTGACCATTTCAAGGGGAGGGGGGTTGCTTCAAGAGAGGGTTAAGGGTGAGATTAAGACAAAGCTATCAGGGCAATGGAAACTTTTGTGCATGCAGGTTTTGCCTTGCTTGGTACGAAACATCATAGTGGCATAGTAGGAACAAAGGGATTATGGGGATACTCACGAGTTAAAACTTTAAGTATTAATCTTTATAGTTAATGTCAATATATACTAATTCTTAATATTAACAGAATAGATATTAACTTATAACGATTAACACTTATAATTAGTATCAGAATTGATTAATATGTATCATTAATATTTATGCTTTATTAATATAAATTATAAGTTTTTTTATATTTATAAGTTTAACTAATATTTATTAAGTCATACCAACATCAACTATAAGTTATACAATAACAACAACTAAACCTTCCCACTAAGTCGAGTTGATTATATGGATCCTTCAATGTCACTGGGCTCTATCCTCTACTATATTATCATTTATATTTAAATAAATTTTATTTTATTTTATTATTATTAACCAAATCTTTTTTGTTTTCCTCTTCCTCGTTTGATGTGTACATTTATTATAGTTTCACATTGTCTAACTATAGCATCTATTGGTCGTCTATGTGCACACATGACGTTCTCTTCCATTTCAACTATTCCGTTTGTATTCTATATAAAACATCTCTCAATTCCTCCGTTCTTTTGCAAAAATGATTTTAAATATTTAAAACTCTCAGTTACAGACAATTTGTCATTTCCAATCTTAACAATTGTCTCATTGCATCTAATATTGCTAAACTTAAATTTCATATATTTTGATTTTACTCTAGTAAGTCTAAAACCTTTTACTTCTAGCGTTTTCCGTCAAGATTCGAGTTTAATATTTACTCTACGTTGTCTCATCTATCAAAATAATATCATTTGCAAACAACATGCACCGCAAGGAAGATAGGGATGAAGTGGGTGCCGACCCTAGCAAGCAATGGAAGGAGGAGGAGGGAAGGATGTTGTGGCCGGCCTTAGCAAATAAAAGGAGGGGGGAAGATGTATTGCCGCCGGCCTTAGAGGCTTGGAAACAATTGGAATTGTGTATCTTTGCCTCTCCTAATCCTTCCCTTTTATAGCTTTGCCATCTTAGAAAATTTAGAAAGAATTTAACAAACTTTTCTTATCCAGATTTAGTTAGAAAAAATCTAAAAAATCTCTTGATAAGATTTGTCAGTTTCT
>NC_133865.1:701845-785052 GCF_044706935.1 Curcuma longa | reverse complement strand
TCAACGTATTGCCTCTATGGTTGACATCTCTATGTAACCGACATTACAATTTTACCACATGTTGGAATTGACTTCAAGGTGAGGAGCTTTCTGAATGCTCAACTATCCTAATTGTTGTATGCTCAACACGCTAACAATGAAGTTCTTATAAAAAAATTCAATCAATTCCACTAAAAATGTCTAGTTGTTTAGAATACATAATTCATTTAAGACATTTTATACCTATGAACATTCATATTTTCTACTTCGTGTGTATTTCAGTTCATTTCTATCTCTTGCAATTTAGAAGCTTGCTCAGAGCCGTGCCTTATCGAGGTTCTCTATTTAGGCTATTACTCTCTCGCCTTGTTAGAAGGGGAGTCTTAGCGCAATGTTTAAGTTGCTGCTGTGTGACCTGGAGGTCAAAGGTTCGAGTCTTGGAAGTAGCCTCTTGAAAGTAGGATAAGGCTGCGTACAATAGATCCTTCCTCGGAATCCCGCATTGACGGGAGCTTCGTGTGTCGGGCTGCTCTTTTACTCCTCCTTGTTAGACCAGGTTGTGAGGTCATGGCAGACTTACCTTTTGTGAGCTGCGTAACTCTACTTATGAGTTACATTTTGATATTGTACCATAGTTTCCATACAAGGTTTTTGGTGGTGATTGTGGACGTATTATTTAATTTTGGACAGTGTTGTATGTAGAAGGTGATAAATTGTTGGTATTGAGCAGGTAGAATCCCATTGGACCTTGTCTTCATAGTAAAAGATGATGAGATGGAGTTCAAATAGAATAATGGAATACATGGGCAAAAACATAAAGTGCTTACTCACTAAGTGCGAGGATAGAGTCCAAAATAGAATAAGAAAATAAATGGGCCAAAGGGTCGATTGAATTGACTTTATTTGTTGAGCATGGGGATAGAGTTCTAACCATAACAAAATAAGCATATATTTATTTATTATCCAAGCACTAGTGGGTGTAACTAATATTAATACCCATCAAGCAAGCCATTTATATATTTTTTAACCATAATGCTTTAGCTCTTCAACTACACTTTAGCTTTTCAATATTCCATTTAATTAAATATAAATGTTCATATTAAGAGTACAATCCTCCCCCAAAACATTGAGGAAGTGACTAATTCTGATTTGTTCAGATAAGTTTGTTAACACATTATTTGTAACTATCTCTGAATGTTAATTAATTGTTCACTTGATTACTTTTGTTAATTTGTTAATGCATTAGGTATAATTATTGCTACACATCTTATTTTACAACGACATGTAGAAATTAATTATCAATAGGAACATTAAGAAGGTAAAACAATATAAGGTTAATTGAATGAATGTAATAGCACATGGACCATTCATTTGAAGGAAGCTTTATCTTTACTGTTTAAATCTTTATGAACTCTGTTTTCACTTAGCTTGTTATAAGAGGATTCCAACATAGTATATATCCAATAATCACCCACCATATTGTCCTTATAGCTATTAAATACCTACTTTTTATTCTTTTTTATTTTAGGACAGCTTAACTAATAAGTAAAAAATTGTATAGCTTTTAGTTAGTTCACACAAAATGTTTTTTGGAATCAACAAGAGTACACCCACCTTTAAATGAAGCTATAACACCCTTAAACTTCCCCTTCCTCTTGAGATGCAACTATGTGGCTTAAGCATTTTGTAGTGGTGATTGTTGAAGAAAGTTTTGGTAGACCATAGATACAAGAGAAAGAAACTTTATTGTATATTCAAAGAGAATACAACTTATTTATCGACATCAAAATAACCATGTTGCCTAAATACTAGATAAATATAAGACCAGGTAAATTAAGACTAGATAATTTTAAAAAACTTTAAACTAGGGAATGAGGAGACTAGGAACATGGGAAAAAATATATTGCTTCCAACACTCCCTTTGAGTGGAGTATAAATATCTATCATGCTTAGCTTGTTACATAAAACAAATCTTAGAGAACGACAACAACAACCATAAGCCTTTATCTTATTAAGTGAGATCAGTTATATAGATCCTCCTATGTTATTGGGCTCAATCCTCTACTATTTACTTATCTATATTTAAATGAATTTTATATTATTTTATCGTTACTAAGTCTTCTTTAATATATCTTTTCCTCGATTAATGTGCGTATGTGCTGTGATCTTGCATCACTTAATTGAGATATTTATTGATCGTCTAAGTATATGCCCATGCCATTTTAAACATGCCTCAGAATTTTCACTCGTAAGCTCAATCTTAACTTTCTCTTTAATATTCACATTTCTTATCTTGCTCATTCTCATATGTCTGGACATCCACTTTAATATCCCTATCTCTATGATTCTTTTCTTTTGCTCATGTACTCGATTCATAGCCTAACATTTAACTCTATATAAAAAAGCACGTCTAATTGTCATTTTGTAAAATTTTCCTTTAAGTTTCAGAGTTACTTTACAATTATAAAGAACACCTAACACTTTATGTGAAACATTCATCCTTTTGCAAAAACGATCCTAGATACTTAAAGCTCTTAGTTATAAGTAATTTGTCATCTCCTATCTTAATAATTGATTTGCTATGTCTACTACTATTAAACTTAAATTTTAAATATTTTGTCTTTACTAAGCTTAGAGCTTTTTGCTTCTAGTATTTCCCGTTAAAATTCAACTTAGCATGTTCTTTCATGTGTCTTATCGATTAAAACAATGTCATCTATAAACAATATGTACCATGGTAACATGCTTTGGATGTGTCTAATGAATTCATCCATAACTAGTGTGAAAAGATAACTTAGAGTTGATTCTTGATGTAACCCTATCTTCATAAGAAATATTTCTCTTAATCTGAAGTCTTCACTCGTGTCATTATATCTTCATATATATCCTTAATTGTTTTAAGAAATGCTATGCTAACACTTTTCTTTTATAGAATTATCTACATAATTTCTCTTGAAATTTTGTCTTAAGCTTTTTCTTAGTTAATAAATACTATGTGTAAGTTTTGTTTTTAGATATTTTTTAGAACATATATAACTTCTATTATTAACCTTTCAAACATGAATTTAAATTAATTTTCAGTCACTTTGGTTTGCTTTATTTTTTTTTCATCACTTTTTTTTCAAAGTTTCATAGTTTAATATACCTACAATTTGCACAATTTTATATAGGGGGGAATAGTTATCCTCCATGATTAAACATTTTATTTGTTTCCTATATGAGGTTGAATAAATTCGTAAGTCATTCAATACGTTGCTTCCCTAAGCAGTTCTATACCTCTATTAGAATATCATCCGGTCCAATCACTTTCTCATTTTGTATCTCATTTAACATATTCTACTTCTATAATTTGAATTCTCCAATAAAATTTTAATTTCTATATTCTCTGACCTACTTAAATTTTTAAAGTTAAGTTGGTATCTAAATCTTTATTAAAAAGTTGGTGAAAATACTTCTTCCATCGCTCCTTTATTTCTTCATCCTTCACTAGTGCTTTATTGGATTCATTTTTAGCGTATCTTATTTCAGTAAGATCTCTTATTTTTATAGGTCCCCTTTCCCTTTCTTTTATAACAAGTTATGGATACAAACGTTCGAAAGGTTCATTCTTAGCTTCATAAATCTTAGAGAACGACTTAATAAAAAATGTCGGTTGTTTGTTTAAGTCTATGGTGTGCTTATTTCCTTAGGCATGTTCACATCGTGAATGAAGTGACAATCAACTTCAATGTGTTTTGTTTGGCACTCGTAAAACATTGAATTGTTTGCAATGTAATTGTCATCCATTAGATCTCTAATGTTAAAATCAAAGTGAGTTTTTATCCACATCATCACACAGATTTTATGTGCCATTGTTTTAAATTATGCTTCAATATTAGATTGTGCTACCATATTTTTCCTTTTGCTTTTTTTCCCCATTTTATAAGGTTACCTCTAACATATGTATAAAGTTCTAAGGTAAATTTTCTATCAATACTTGATCATGCATTGTCAACATCCATCATAATGAGATTCAAGAAGGCTTAATATTTAAGTGTCGATGCTTCTTGTATAGTGAGCATTTTCTTGGAGATCCTTTAACATTTGATTCTTAACATTTCCTCTTAGTGACACTTTTTATGATATATTTTGTCTGCTAATTGTTAGTGACTACTTACTAGTTTTTTGTTAATGAGATTGTCTTTGAAATCATCACGTTTGGTCACAAATCATTATTTTAGATAATTGAGGTTTCTGCACAATTACATCCAAGCATACAAATCTCTCATAAGAGATCTATTACATATATTTTCTTTGAGATAAGTGTATTTCTTCAGAGCTACATGAGCATCTTCTACTCTAATAAAGTATTGTAGCCTTCCTAAATATTTGATAACAACTTTGGCTTTAGATATTTATTCACATCTATAATGTCTTGCACACCACTTCTTATTATAAGTATGAAATCAACATTAATTGCTAAATTAGGATACCAGTAGTATTGTGCCAAATAAAAATTAAATGGTCCTTGTTGGTACACTTGATGTTTACTTGTATAACTTTTGTTTGAGACTATAAATTGCCTTTTTGAGTCTACATACTTTAATTTCCTCCGAGAAACAATTTGGAGGTTGCTCTATATAAAGTTCTTCAGAGTGAAAATATCTTAAACTAGTATACTTCATATGTATATATGTATCTTTTGGCAGTTAATCTTGCTTTATAGTGATTAATTTTTCTATTTGGAACATATTTAATTATTGCAAAAAGATGATAACGCTCACCCCATACGCTCCTCCATTGCCCGCACCAAGGCCTTGTGAAAGGGGGGTAAATCACGGTACCGAGCAGCCTCCTAGGCCGGAGGAACTAATTCCCCAAGGACATGCACGGGATTCGAACCTTGTTCCATTGTTGCAAATCTATCACCCGAGTATCAACTCGGCTATGCCCGTGGAGGCTGGAAGATACTTAACTGTGAATACATATTGACAAGATATCAAGCACACAAAAGTCAAAAGATGGTTAATTCCTGTGTTTTGTGCCAAGAGTGAACATCTCTTCATCCTTGGCTTGCTTCTAATGTCAATCTCCAAGTATGACTTGATAATCCTCACATAAGCAATATAGTAAACTTGTAAAAAGATGAGCTTAGATATTTACTAGAAATAAGATCTGCGCTAGGATGCATGGTGGTAGTATAATTACCTTTTCTCTAAGCAATAGGTAAATCAATATCTAATGGTGGATCTGTGAGTGAAATCGTTAGTGGTCGCTGAGAATTGGAATGTATTCCTCCGTATGTTGATGATATACTTGTCATAGAGGAGTGATAGATGGTTCTAGTAGAGGGGTGCATGTGACTAGTGGAAATATAGTATGGTTTCAAAGGTGAATGTAGAAGTGTTTAAAAAATATAATGTTGTTTTAAAAGATCTGACATCAACAAAAGTGTTAAAGAGTTATAAGACCCTTGATCATAACATCACTCATAGCACTTTTTGGTGAGAGTTTTCTTAAAGATATAATGAGTAAATTTTTGGCTAATTTTGTACTCATAGCACTTTTTGGTGAGAGTTTTCATGAAGATATAACGAGTAAATTTTTGGCTAATTTTGTTATGTCCAACGGTTAGAAGATGAACAAAGACTAAATACATTTTTTTTAATGGTATAGAGAAAACAACTTGATTAAAATAAAGACAAAAAAGTATTTTAGCATTGAGTCTTAAGAACAATACACAATTTATGAGATAACACGAGGTGAATACCTTAGCTCCCTAATATTGCTTTGACACACATGAGTCATCATGGTGCATGTAATGTTGAATAGAGTGTTATTTGTACATTTGACAATGCTATTTTTCTAAGACATATAAGTCTGTACTTTGGTGAATGGCACATTATGAAACATAAAAGATTAAATGCTGATTGCACATATTCAAGAACATTACTAGAGTGTAAAATTTTAATTGATGTAGAAAATTATGCTTTTATCTTGTAATAATACTTTTTGAATGCATCTAGAGCTTAGTTAACGAAGGTGGAACATTGATAATTTTTTTAATTTTTGATACAAAGGGTTGATCAAGCCAACAATACCATTGGTATCATCTTATATTTATTGGTATCATCTTATATTTATGGTAGAACAGGGGCCAGTGAGAATTATTCATTTAATGGTAGAGTGCATTAAATTTATAACCTCTAGCACTCTTCATAGATCTTAAAGAAGACAATGGGTATTGGATTGAGGGTTACACAACAATTCAATAATTTGGTAAGAGAATTAATGGATGGCAAGTTCATAGTAAATTTTCTAACATAAATAACTCTGTTTAATACTGACATGGAGGTACCTAGTGAACCTTGTTAAGTATGTGAGAGCAGTCCATAATAAACACAGGTGGTAAAGTGGAGAGATGAAAGAGTATAAAACAATACACAATTACCCATCATTGTGAAAATGGACTAGAGTCAAGTAATCATAGAGGCTTGGATCCATTGAAGCAGAATCTGAAGTTGAGGTTGTCGAATCAGAATGATGATAACCAAAAAAATGTTGTGGTGGCTTCTGTAGCCACTTTGGTAGTGGGTGGTCCTTGAAACTTGTCCAAAAAATGTTTTGATGAATGGTTTGTGCGAATGTAGTAAACACAAGGAGGGTATACACTGTCCATAACCTTGTCATCCACCTTTATGACCTGCCCAAGAGTGTGGGCTATAACTTTGGATTGAGGAGTGGTGGCACTTGCTGAGGTTGCATGAAGGACTTGCGCAAATACATCTAGTAGAGTTGGTACATTGACATTGATAAATAACCGTTAGTGAACTGCACTACAGGAATCATCTAGTCCTAAAAGGAATTTTACTACTTCAAATTTTCACATGGGCACTTTAAAATCTTAGTATTCGTAGAAATCTTATGCAACTAATTCATCCTGCTTGCCATGGAGAGTAGTAAAATATCCTGCACTATGTGACCATCTTGTTTGAAATTGAAAATGTCTTCATTTACCTACATATATAAAAGGCATTTAACTTGTGAGAATAAATGCCAAAGGACATCTTATTTTTTTTAGAAGTAGAGAAATATTATGGATAATCGAAAAGTATCAAGAAAAGAAGCAAGGTAGTTATTTATTTAGAAAAAGTTTATAATAGAGTCCTTAAGAAAATTATATAGGAAATTCTAGGAAAGATGATGTTAGTATAGAGTATATTGAGATAGTTAAGAATATGTATGACAATATAATGATAGAAATAAAGCCTCTAGGTAGATTAATCGAAACATTTTCTATAAAAATAGTGTTACATTAAAGATCAACTCTAAGTTTATATCTTTTCACAATTATAGATGAACCTATCGAACGCATCTAAGATAAGTTACCATAATGCATCTTGTTTGTAGAGACATTGATTTGGTTGATAAGACTCATGGAGTAAATGCTAAGCTTGAATTTTGGAGGGTGAAGTTGGAAGTTAAAAGTTTTAGGTTTAGTAGAGTAAAGATAATATGTGAAATTTAAATTTAATAGTAATAGACATAGCAAGATAATTGTTAAGATAGGAGACGACGAATTACTTGTAATTGTAATTTAAAATTTTTAAATATCTAAGATCTTTTTTAAAAAAGGATGGTGGAGTTAATAGAGATGTTTTATATATGATACAAGTAGGACGGTTAAAATGAAGAGGGCGTCAGGTGTTCTTTATGATCGTAAGGTACTTTTAAAACTTATTGGGAAGTTTGAATGTTAGGTATAAGCATACGAGCAAAAGATGAGATCACAAATATGAAGATGTTAAGATAAATGTGCAGACATATCAGGATGAATAGATAAGAAATAAGGACATTAAAGAGAAAGTTGAGGTTGTATCTATTGAGAAAAAACTCCGAGAAACATGTTTAAGAGGATATGGACATACATATAGGCAATCAATAAATGTCCCAGTTAAATGATGTGCGACCGTGCTAAATACACATTAATTGAGGAAGGAGACCAAAGAATATTTGGTTAATAACGGTAAAAGAGGAGTAAATTTATTTAAATTTAGATGATGATATAGTAGAGGACTGAACTCAATAGTGTAAGATGATTCATATAGCCAACCCTACTTTGTGGTATAAAAGCTTTGTTGGCACCACCACATACCATTAAGTATGACTATTGATTCACTACCCTATCCCGAGAGTTTGAGAATTTCGCCACCAAAGTAAAATGAGTGCAAGCACATTATTAGAATAAACATGTTTGTTAAGAGACAAATAAATACAAAGGAAGTTTAGTGAGCATAGGACAACACAATAATAAGAAGTATTAACTAACATACATTTCAAAATTTCATAGAAAATAAAACTCCATTTAACTAACAAATACAATCAGACTAGGTAGCATAAAAAAACAACAATAATTATGTCTTTATCTCATTAAGTGGGGCCGCTATATGGATCCTCCCACACCATTGGATTCAATCCTCTAATATACCATCATCTATATCTAAATGAATTTTATCCTGTTTTATCGTTGTTAACCAAGTCTTCTTTGATCTTCTTTCTCTATTAATGTGCATATTATAATGCATCATATCGTCTACTTGGGGCATTTATTGGACGCCTAAGTATATGCGCATACTATCTTAAACATATCTTAATAGGCACTGTTAGAATATTTAGGGATAAATATTCTTTTAATTCGTCTTTTTTTTATAGAATAATTTTTCCTAGAATAGGTCCCTATATTCATATATAAATAGGGACTTATGTCTTGTAATATCCTAAGATATTCCATAATATTTTTACATGGTATCAGAGCGAAGTTAGGGTTAGGTTTATCCGCCAAACCCTAACCGCCGCCATCCCTTTCTCTTTTTTCTTTTTTTTTCTTTCTTTCCCGAATCACGCCGAGTCGCGGCGTCTCTCCACGCTAATTCCCTCTCTGTTCAGCGCCTTCGCGCTCCAAGCCGGTCTCCCTCGCCGCGAGCATCAGGATCGCCGCGAGCATCGAAGCTTGCTTCGACCAGAAGCACGCTCGCGCGCCTCTGGAAGACGCCGAAGGTAGGCGTTTTTCCCTCTGTTGGAATCGCGCCTCTCCCTGTGACGCTCCGCCGAGCACGAGGGCGAGTCTTCTTCCTCGTCGCGATCGGAAGCTGCTTCATCTTCCAAAGCAGGTTTCCCGAGTCCTTCCCTGCTGATCGCGAGTCATCTTCGCCGTAAGGGTGGCAAAGCCTTGCTTCGGTCTGTTTTGGGCCGTCCGCGCCATCTGTTTTGGGCTTCCTGTCTAGTAAAACAGCAAACAGCAAATAGAGGACAGTGGTATCCAGCAAACAGCACCTCAAATTTCAGCTACAAGTAGCAGCAGCATCCTTGCTGCCCAGATTCAAGTTACAGCTGTCAGCAGCTGTAAGGGTGCTCAACAACAGCAGCAGCACCTGCTTTGGAAAGAAGATTGATCATGTCACCTCGTAAGGGTGGCATAGAACCACCAGATCTGACCCCACCGCCTTCATATGACGACTTTCTGAAATGGTATGAGGATCGAAAAACTTCTGATTCCCCTGTTGCCGTTGCACTCACTGGTAATTCCTTTGCTGGCATATCTCACTCTTCGAGTTCTTGGGTTCTTGATTCCGGGGCCACCGATCATATCACTGGTAATAAATTACTTTTTTCTTCTCTCTCTACTTCTGGTTATTTACCCTTTGTCACCATGGCAAATGGTTCTCAAATTCAGTCTCAGGGTGTCGGTACTGTTCATCCTTCTCCATCTCTCTCTATTCATAATGTTCTTTATGTTCCCGGTGCTCCCTTTAATTTATTATCAATTAGTCAGCTTACTCAGTCTCTTGATTGTGTCATCTCGTTTACAAAATCTTCTGTTTCCTTGCAGGACCGGAGTACGGGGAAGATGATTGGCTTCGGATATGAGTCTCATGGCCTATATCGACTTCAACAATCCTCTCTTGTTGGTTCGGCGGCAGCATCTCCCCTTCTTATTCATGCTCAGTTGGGACATCCAGGTCTTGATAAGTTGAAACAATTACATCCTGGTCTTTCTCACTTAGATTCTTTATCTTGTGAATCATGTCAATTAGGAAAGCATATTCGTAGTTCTTTTTCTCCTCGCACTGTGAGTCGGGCTACGTCACCTTTTTCTTTGGTTCATTCCGATGTTTGGGGTCCGAGTCGTGTTTCTTCTACATTGGGGTCACGATACTTTGTTACCTTTATAGATGATTTTTCTCGTTGTACTTGGTTATATCTGATGAAGGATCGTTCGGAGTTGTTTTCTATTTTTAAATCTTTCTTCTATGAAATCAAAACTCAATTTGGTATTTCTCTTCGAACCTTACAGAGTGATAATGCACGTGAGTATCTATCTACTTCATTTCAGACCTTCTTGGCATCTCATGGTGTATTGCATCGGACATCTTGTCCTCATACCCCTCAACAAAATGGAGTTGCTGAACGCAAGAATCGCCATCTTCTTGAAACCACCCGGACTCTTCTTCTCCATTCTCATGTTCCTCTTCAGTTTTGGGGTGACGCTGTACTTACTGCGTGTTATCTCATCAATCGCATGCCTTCCTCCACTCTACAAGGTCAAATACCTCATCATATTCTTTATCCTCATCAGTCTCTTCACCCTTTACCACCTAAGGTCTTTGGTTCTATATGCTTTACTCATGCTCTCGATCCTGGCATTGACAAACTCTCTCCCCGGTCTCATAAGTGTGTCTTTCTTGGGTACCCACGGTCTCAGAAAGGGTACAAGTGTTATTCTCCTACTCTCCGTCGGTACTTCATCTCTGCTGATGTCACATTCTTTGATTCGGTTCCATTTTTTGGGCCTAACGGATCTCCGTCTGAGTTTTCTCCTTCTACGTCTGCACCAATGGCTATCTTTTATCCTCCGGAGGAGTCTCTGTCGCCTCCGAGGACATCTCCTCCATTGCAGGTTTATCAGCGTCGTCCTCGTCCTGCTTTGCCGCCGAACACCACTGATACTGCCATGGACACATCTTTGGAGCCAAGTCTTTCACCTCGTCCTCTGGTCCCATCTCCTGAGACTGATATTCCCATTGCACTTCGGAAAGGTATGCGTTCCACTCGTAATCCTTCTCCTCATTATGTTTCTTTGAGTTATCATCGTGTTTCTCCTTCCTATTTTGCTTGTCTTTCCTCCTTGTCGTCTGTTTCTCTTCCGAAGACTGCAGGTGATGCCTTTGCCCATCCAGGATGGAAACAGGCTATGCTCGATGAAATGTGTGCCTTGCAGAGCAGTGGGACTTGGGATCTCGTTCCTCTACCATCAGGGAAGTCAGTTGTCGGTTGTCGATGGGTGTATACGGTGAAAGTTGGTCCAGACGGAAAGTTGACCGGCTTAAGGCTCGCCTCGTTGCTAAAGGTTATACTCAGATCTTCGGATTGGATTATGGGGACACTTTTTCTCCTGTTGCCAAGATGTCTTCTGTGCGCCTATTCCTGTCCATTGCTGCGATTCGACATTGGCCTCTTTATCAGTTGGACATCAAAAATGCTTTCTTACATGGTGACCTGCTCGAAGAAGTCTATATGGAGCAACCTCCGTGTTTTGTTGCTCAGGGGGAGTCTTCTGGTCTTGTATGTCGACTGCGAAAATCTTTATATGGCCTCAAACAGTCTCCCAGAGCATGGTTTGGTAGATTTAGTACTGTAATTCAACAATTTGGCATGACTCGGAGTGAGGCTGACCATTCTGTTTTTTATCGACACTCATCTACTGGTTGCATCTACTTAGTAGTTTATGTCGATGATATTGTTATCACAGGTAGTGATCATCTCGGGATTTCACAGGTGAAACAACATCTTTTTAAACACTTCCAGACAAAAGATCTCGGCAAACTCAAATATTTTTTAGGGATAGAAGTAGCACAGTCCAAAAATGGGATTATCATATCCCAAAGGAAGTATGCAATGGATATTCTAGAAGAAACATGCATGTTAAACTCAAAGACAGTTGACACCCCCATGGATCCTAATATCAAGCTTATGCCAAATCAGGGGGAGCCTCTTCCAGATCCTGAACGATACAGGCGATTAGTAGGGAGACTAAGCTATCTTACTGTTACTCGTCCGGATATCTCATTTGCAGTAAGTGTAGTAAGTCAGTTTCTCAACTCTCCATGCAAGGAACATTGGGATGCTGTGACTCGCATTATTCGATATATCAAAGGTGCTCCAGGAAAGGGTCTTTTGTATGAAGACAAAGGACATACTCGAGTCGTAGGGTATTCTGATGCAGATTGGGCAGGATCTCCCATTGATAGGAAATCTACTTCTGGTTTTTGTATATTTGTCGGAGATAACCTTATTTCTTGGAAAAGCAAAAAGCAAAATGTTGTGGCAAGATCCAGTGCGGAGGCAGAATATCGAGCTATGGCCATAGCCAGTCAGGAGCTTATATGGCTCAAACAGTTGCTTCAAGAGCTAAGATTTGGAGAGGTTACACAAATGTCACTTATATGTGACAATCAAGCCGCTATGCATATCGCCTCGAATCCAGTTTTTCATGAGAGGACAAAACATATTGAAGTCGACTGTCACTTTGTCAGAGAAAAAGTCATATCTGGTGAAATATCTACAAGTTTTGTTAACTCACAGGACCAACTAGCAGATATATTCACCAAGTCACTGAGAGGTCCTCGAATTGACTACATATGTAACAAGCTGGGAACATATGATTTATATTCTCCAGCTTGAGGGGGAGTGTTAGAATATTTAGGGATAAATATTCTTTTAATTCGTCTTTTTTTTATAGAATAATTTTTCCTAGAATAGGTCCCTATACTCATATATAAATAGGGACTTATGTCTTGTAATATCCTAAAATATTCCATAATATTTTTACAGGCACAATCTCAATTCTCGTTTCTTGTCCTGTTCACATATCACACATCCATTTTAATATCTTTATCTCCACGTCTCTCATATTTTACTCACGTGCTCGCTTTAAGCTTAACAATCAACTCCTTATAATATAACAGGTCTAATTATCATTTTGTGAAACTTTTCTTTAATCTTAAGTGGTTACTTATGATCATAAAAGATACCTAACTCTCTCTTCTATTTTAATCATTTTGCTTGTATATGTAAAAATCTCTATCAAACCTTCTCCTTCTGCAAAAATGTTAGATACCTAAAACTCTCAGTTATAGATAATTCATTATCTCTTAGCTTAATAATTACCTTGCTATGTCTAATATTACTAAATTTAAATTTCATATATTTTGTTTTTACTTTATTAAGTATAAAACTTTTTTACTTTCAATGTTGTGTGTTGCTTGTCAAAATTCGAGCTTAATATTTACATCTTCAAGTGTCTCATTGACCAAAACAATGTCATCTGCAAACAATATGCATCATAGTAACGTATTTTGGATGTGTCCAGTAAGCTTATCCATCACTAGTATAAAAAGGTAGACTTAGAGCTGATGCTTAATGTACTTTTATCTTTATAGAAAATGATTCAGTTAATCCGTCTGAAGTCTTCACTCTTGTCATTACATTCTCATACGTATCCTTAAATATTTTAATATATGTTATGCTTAATCCTTTCTTTTCTAAATTTTTTCACATAATTTCTATTGGGACTCTGTCATAAGTTTTTTATAGGTTAATGAATACCATGTATAAATTTTGCTTCTTTTCCTATACTTTTCAATTGGTTGTTTGAAAAGATATATAGCTCGACTTTTCAGATATAAATCCAAATTGTTTTTCGGTCATCTTGGTCTCTTTCTTAATTGTTTTTCTATTATTCTTTTCTAAAGATTCATGGTATGACATATTAGCTTAATATTTCTATAATTTACATAATTTTGGACATCTCTTTTGTTTTTATACAAGGAGACTAGAGTACTTACTCTTCACTCATCATACATTTTCTTTGTTTTCAATATCAGGTTGAATATTTTTATCAACCATTCAATTATTCGCTTCCCTAAGCACTTTCATACTTCTATTGGAATATCATCCGATCCAATTGCTTTCCCATTTTTCATCCTATTTAATGTTGTTCTAGTTCTAAAGTTTAAATTCTCTGATAAAAATTTAAATTTCTATACTCTTTCCGACCTACTTAAGTTTCTTAAGCTAAGTTGGCCATTTAAAATTTTATTAAAAAGTTGATGAAAATATCACTTTTATAGTTACTTTATTTCCATATCCTTCATTAGTATTCCATTGAATTTATCTTTAATGCATCTTATTTGAGTAAGATCCCTTAATTTTCCTATATTTTGCTTTAGCTATTATATAGATGCTCATTTCTCATTCTTTTGTATCAAGTTGCCAATATAAGTGTCCGAAAGCTTCATTCTTGGCTTTATTTATTGCTTTCTTAGTTTCTTTTTTGACTATTGCATATTTTTTTAAGTTTTATTCATTCTTATAAGTGTATAATAACTTATAGGCCTTTCATTTTTTTCGCTATTTTCTTCTGTATTTTCTCATTCCACCATCAGGATTCTTTATTTGATGGTGTCTATTCTCTTGACTCATTAAGTATGCTCTTGACCATTGTTTTCAAATTTGACATTATTTTATCCCATGCCATAGTTTAGTTGCCATATCTTTCTCATAATACTTGTGTTTCTATCCTTTCCTTAAATATATTTTATTTTCCATCCTTTAACTTTCATCACTTGATCCTAGACTTTTATTGATACTATACTTGAGACACCTATTTAACACCACTAACTTATGTTGGGTGGTTAAGTTTTCTTCAGGAATGACCTTGCAACATTTATAAATTTTTCTATCTCCTTTTCTAATTATAAGAAAGTCAATTTGTGGCTTATTATTCTTATTTTTTAATGTAATTTGGTGTTCTTCTCTCTTGTTGAAAAACATACTAGCTATTATAAGTTTATATGCTATCGTGAAATTTAATATTACTTTTCCTTTTTCATTTCTTAATCAAAAACATGACTCTCATACAACCTATCATATTCTTCATTTCTTACTCATCATGTTCATTTAGATCTCCTATTAAAATTGTTTGTTGGAATTTTTGTACTACCTCATCTAGGTTTTCTAAAAATCTATTTTGGTTTCTTTATCTAATCATACTTGAGGTGCATATATGCTAATTACATTAATAGTTTCTTTTGTTACCATTATCTTGAATTATAAATCCAATGCCCCTTCCTAACTACTCCTATTACTTTGTCTCTTAACTAATTATCTACAACAATGACTATTCCATTTCTTGTTTTATTGTTTTCTCTATTTTGTCTCTAGTAACCACAACCAGAAAATATTAATTCTTTTTCTAATCATTATATCTACTATCTCGATTGCTTTGCAAGTGAGCATTCATACGCTCTATGTTCCAAAATTTAATACAATTGATATTTCTATAATGTTTATTTTTAGAATGTGAGAACTTTTGCATATTTAACATTATATCTAACTTTTTATAGAGATATAACAGTCCTTGTCAAGACGTTGCAGTCAGACCTTGCAATGTGTTTTTTTCGAGAATAATCTAACATTAGCATAATAATTTGATGGATCCATACATAACATGTGTCTTTGTTTGAAGCTGGCTGACAACGTAATGTGAACCTCCTTTTTTATTTGGAATTGGGACCAACCATGGCAGAGTTATTCACCATGGGTGGAGTTTGTGGCATAGAAAATACAAATAACATAATTTACTTCTTACCTCTACATAGCCCTAGACAATCTGCATAAATTGAGTTGTTCAATGCCACGATACAACTAATAAGACCTTGATCAATCATATAACCCTAAGACCTTGATCAATCATATAACCCTAAGCCTAAATATGTATAAAGTAAATCAAGGTCTAATACTCTCTAGGTAACATGAGAGTCACACAAAGTGTCTTCTATTGAGGGAACCTATATCCCCAAGATAAGGTCTCCAATTAATTAACATGAGAATCGTAGGGATCCACGTCCTAAGAATAAGCATGATACTTTCCGCTCCCGGGACATAGCTGAGTTGGTTACGACGGAGCAGAGTTGCAGAAGAGGACAAGGGTTCGAATCTCAGCGAAGCCGAGACAATACCCTCCTCTGTCGTGGCCAACTGCAGCTTCTCGATTTACCTCCTCACAGATGGTCGTGGGACCGACCGTGTGGGACCGCTGGGGTGGCAGATTCCACCTTTTGTAGAAGAAAAGGATGACACTTTCCAAGTAATGATAGAATCATAGGTATCCACATGTTAAGAATAATGGTCAATGTTCGCCAAGTACCATGAGAACTGCAGGAAACATCCTAAGAATAATCATGCCAACGCGCTAAGCTGGCATAATGACTCCAGGGATTTATAACTTAGGGACTCCATTTATTTCCCATAATTCGCCTTGAAATCCTTTATTTTTTCATTCAAAAACTATTAGGGCGATATTACCATTGTTGGGAAAAATGCCTTTTGACCTCGCCATAATCCACTGAAAGTGTTGCTTCCACATGACAAGATGCAGTTTTTCTTCCTTAGAGACATTCTATTCACCCTTGTATTTATCGCTCGAGATCAAGAGAAGTGTTACTGCTCTAACCTTCCCGAAATCCTCCAATTTGAAGTGATGTCACCAACCGCTAGGAAAGGAGAGGAGTTGGATGTTGGGGAAGGGATGGCTTGGGAAGGAATAACAAATCCTAGAGAAGAGGAAGGTAGGGGTTGGTCAAGTGTGAGATGTACTTTTGATCTTTCTTCCCCGTTGGCCACCCACAACAAAGAAAATAGAGGCATTCAACCCCCTCTTGTCCAAATCTAATAATAACTTAAGTGAAAAAAAACTCACTCATGAGCCTATATGGTGCAACCCAAACTCTCCATTTGACTTTGAAATAAACTAGATCAAGGCTAAAATTGACCCATTTTTATCTGAAACACATCCTCCAATAAATCAATTCTAAACAACATGAAACTTATTAACATAAATTAAAATTCACCAAATTTCAATTCTAAACTACACAAAACTTTTAACCATGGATTAAAATCTCAACCCGTTTCACTCGATATAGGCGAAACATCTCGTTCCACAAGCAGACCAGCACCGGCACTGGCTCCGGAGTCGTCGTGCGAGATCGGCGATGCCTCCGGAGCTGTCGTCCTAGCCCGATGACGCCTCAGGAAGCGTCGCATGGGCCGTGCGTGTTCGCAGTTGCGCGGAACGATGTTGAACAGGGCGGGGGATGAGTTTCTTAGGTTAATAGTTTTAATCAACTTTTAGCTATGATTGTGATAATTTAAATAGGTTAATTAAAGACTAATAAAATTATCTATTAATTATATATATATATATATATATTATTTTATTATTATTATTATTTTTAAATATTCAGATTAAATTTTTTATTTTTAATTAATATATTTTATATTTAAAAAATATCGAAATTATATCGGCACGGTATGATACGATACTGAAATTGTATCGTTCCGATCCGGGACTAAAAGTGCGGCACGACTTGAAATTTTAAACCTTGCTTTTAACACAAATTAAAATTCACCAAAAGCTTCTATAAATTGCAGAGTTAATTCTTAGTATTTATAGTGTTCAAAAACTATTTCAGAAACAAATCATAAGTATTTAAACTAGAAAAAAATTTCAACAATATTCATCAAAAAAATTGCTTCTCAAATTTAATCACCTGCAAGACGAGGACAGGACATAAATCTCACATATTTTACTCCTGCCCCTAAGTGGCTTCAAAATCTGAATGATGTTGCCACATGACTTTTACAAATTTCATTGTCTTTTTTTGGAGTTGGTGCTCTTTCCATTCAAAGTATGCATAGGCTGCTCAATATAAGAGACACCAAACTATAATGGTACTGGCGAACTCTTCAAACCATGCATGGCACATACTTTGGGTATCAATAGAATACATCATCCACGTCAATCGAAGGAGGCAATATGAGTCGATAGTCCACTGAGCCAACATCCTCTAAAAACTATAGGAGCCAATTTCCCCTTGAGTCCAAACCACTTCACACCCTTAGAAGAGAAAACATGAAGGAGCACATGATTATCCTCAACAAACTCTAGCTCTGGCGCCTACTACGGTGATTCTTTTCTAGTCGCCTTGAACCATCAATGTGTACCCAAACACACATACCAATTTTGCTTCTTTTTGTACTGGATGCGGTCCCAACAGATGTAGCTCACCTACCACATCCCAAAGTACCAAGTAAGATCTACAAGCTCTTTATATAATACTTCAGAAGGTGTCATCTGAATAATAGATGAATATAAGTTGTTTTTATAGGCAAACTCCAATAAATACAAGTGATACTTGCATCCGTTCCAAACTCCAAAGCAAAAGCCTGCTCGAGATCCTCCAAGATCTGAACACCCCTCTCACATTCACATTCACTTTCACTGACCATCAGGTTAAGGGTGGGTGGCAGCGCTAAACTACAATTATGTCCCTAAGCTCTTCTTGAAAAGATCAAAACAAGACTGAATTGAAACTGAATATGATTTGTTTTTGGTATGGTTGTATCTGAACCAATCTAGCTCCAAATTAATCCAATCTTGAGTCAAAAGAAAATTAACTTAAAATGGAAATTGTAGGTCTTGAAAGCAACCACAAAAGGATTCAATTGAACGGATTTTTCCTCAATTTAAAATAGGACTGCTACATAAATCAATTAGTTGCAAAATAATTTCTATAATCAGGGGCATTTTGAGTATTACATAGAAACTCATGACATCCTTTTGTAGGCATTGAACAAGGAATGAAAGTGTCTTGGAGTTTGAGTTTTCTTGAGTACAAGTTTGCAGCGCACAGTATGAAGGAATATAATGATTGGTATCTCATCAGTATGATTTTGCAAACTTGAACATCTGAAGTGTCCTTGTGTAGATTTTTGAAGTTAGTAGCATAGATAAGAGCAACCAATATGTGCGGTCAACTTTGTGTTGAATTATGAAGTTGGAAATCCAATCATCTCAGAAGCATGAGAAAGATCCATAGTCTACAATCTCGTAGCATGATAGAAAAAATCATAGCATGAGAAAAAGCATCATAGCATGAGAAAAAAAAAACATTAAAGATGCTCACAAGAGTAGGGCCGATTGCTTGTCAAATGAGGGCAAGTAATTGGACATTGATCTTCTCTAACAGCTTTTTTTTTACTTAGAAATCTTAAGTCTTTGTAAGTGTTCTAGTCAAAGTTGATCTATGAACCAGATTTTAGATGATACTTGTAGTCTCTCAGAGACTTAGGGGAGAGCTAGTTCCACATCTTAGGATGTTTCAGAAAGAGAAGCTTGAGGAAGAGATTCTGATTCCTCAAATTTTAGGAATTGAAGAAGAAATTGTAGGGGCAACTAGCAAATCCATATCCAAAGAAAAATTTCCAGTAAATGAATAAAGCTCACAGGGGCCGAGGAGAAGCTCACTTTGAATGAAGCAACTTTCATTAAGGATGCAATGACAGTAGGGGATTGATGAAACAGTGGCACAAGTTTGGCAGTAGGAACAAGTAGTGTGAATCTTTGGAACCGAGTGTGGCGATTTGTAACTCGTAGAGAAGGTGTTGTGTGAGTTAGCAGATCTCCTCAGTGTAGAATATGTGTTTGGGGATCTGTAGGTGAGGACACGATGTGATAACAAGAAGAAGATGCCAGATGAGGAAATGCCATGTGTGGAGTCACATCGATACAATAACATGTCAGCTTTGTTCTCGATTTATGTCTAGAGGCAGCACAATAGATCAATGATGAAGAAGATCATGCTTAGTCAACATGATGCAGATGAGTGGGGTACCGATGATACTTGTGACTTTAATATCATGGGAAATTGTTAGGGTTGATTTACTCATCTACCTATATGCACATGTTATCTTATTTTATTTTATAATTACATCCTTGCATTTTACAATATCACATCTAAGTTCTCAACAAATATTAAACTTTTTGTAGCCACAATGCAAATCAATGATAAGATCGTTAAGCTTACTCCTTTTATATTCAGAGGTGTAGATAGTGCGCCTCTGCATGTCCACCCTTACCACCTCTCCAAAGTCAAGAAGAGGCAATGCACATACTTTATGCATTATATAATCATCCTCGATCCCCTTCTAACTTTCTCCTTGTAATGTAGCTAGGTTACCTAAGTCCTCAGCTGATAGAGACGGGGAGATATTGGTCGAGAAGTCAAGGTCTCCCTCGAGAGTCGGAGTCACTTGTTGAAGAGGTTGGGACAACCTCGATTGACTCAGTGAAAACCGAGTCATTTCCCTGACCTGCTAGTGTAGCTCGCTTGTAATTTAAGCGAAGACATTGAGTTGGAAGACACACAAGAACTAAGAAGGCTGAAGATCTTCATCAGGGGGGAGACCCTCCGACCTCACTAGAGTAGCAATCCCGTTATTGACGGTGGTGCGGTTGAGTTGACTAGTCTCTGCTTCGGTAGAAGAGGTTCTCCGCCAATAGACCCATTTGAGCCCTTCTTCAAGAAGGGGCTAAGATCGGAAACTTGTTCATCAGAAGGAACAATTTAGGGAGTTAACGGCCCTAGACGCCCGCTAGACTTTAGGTAAGGAGGTCTCGGGCCCTTGCGAGGCGAGGAAGAAGACAGGAGCTCGACGAGCTACCCCGATTTTATGGATATATTAGCTGAAGAATTACCACGTAATTTCGCCCATTGCAGATAGAAGAATATAATGATTCTTCGAGTTTGGAGGATCACTTTCGCCTCTTCGAAAATGATGCTCTCTTACACCAATACTTGGATGGGGTGAAGTGCTATATTTTCCTAACCACTCTATTGGCATTGGTGCAATGGTGGTTTAATCGGTTGAAGCCAAGGGTCATTCACTCCTTTGCGGTTTGCCTTTTTACATTACTTCGCTAGTAGCAAGTGATATCACAAGATGCTCCTTAGCCTATTCAAATTGAAGCAGTAAAGCTTAGAGATTTTGAGAGAGTACATCCAGCGCTTCACTCGGACAACCCTGGAGGTTCTTGGTGAAAAAGCCCCTAGTCGACTATGATGATCTCCTAGGTTGGGCTAAGAAATACATCCATGTAGAAGAGGCTTAAAAGATTAATTGAAGCAAACAAAAGATGGTCACTCCTCCTAACAAGGTAGAAAGGAAGATCCCCTCGCGTGCCACAGCCTAGGAGGAAGCCCTAGGAGGATTTGCCTGCTATGCCCCCTTAACAGTGTCTAAAGAAAAAAACTATTCAAATATTGGAGGGAAACAAGGCACTACAACGACCAAAGAGGTATAATCAGAGATCACATAACTCTCCGTCGAAGTTCCTCTGTGCTTTTTATCAAGAGTATGAGCTTACCACTCAGGATTGCCATTGATTGACAAAAGAGATTGAATGAGTCATAGATAGCCACCCTCGAATTTAACCCCTCTTAATAGCCAAAGACACCCCTCTGAGCAATGTGTCGTGATCGCCAACAATTCTACTTGTTGAATCAAATGCAAGAGGCGAACTCTTAGAAAAGTGAAAGACAATACAAACCCCAAAGACTAGGAACCTTCAAGGTAGACTTGGTGGGATAACCTCTTGAGTAGGGGAACTAGAAACATGATCTTTCGGGGATCATAGACGATGACTCTAACTGGGCTAGAAGGGCCTATAGCTAAAAGCTGGAAAGTTATGGGATTAACACTGAATGGAGGCCGACAAAGGGCCCTAACTCTCATCTTTGGCCCCCAAGACTTAACGGGAGTTGCGATGTCACATAATGATGCCCTAGTCATTTGGGCTACCATTCCCAACTACAACGTCGGCTAAATATCTATTGATTTAGGAAGCTTAGTCAATATACTTTTGAAGGAGACCTTTGACCGTATGCATATTGATTCTGTCGAGTTGAGGCCTACATCCACGTCTCTATTTGGTTTCGCAAGATATAAGGTTCCACCTACAAGTGAGGTTGTTGGTGCAGGAAGCACTAGCAAATCGAACCAGGATTTTGATTATGGAACTAGGATCAAGTTAAGTATATGATTGTGTTAATCATGTTGAACTGAGTATACAGGAGACACAGGTTAAGTCCTAGTGGAAGCTAGGCATGAAGTCTTGGCAGAGTCAAGTGCACCAGGTGAAGTCTGGGCTGGTCACGAGGACCATGCCGCGTTGCAGCAGAAGACTGGGTTGATCAGGAGGATCAGTCGCAGCACAAATCCTGGGGGCCGAGGATAGAGCCGAGCACAAGTCCAACGAGTCAGGAGGACTTGGTTGACAATCAGGTAAATTCTCCCGAGAGGAGTTGGTGAGGACGCGTTCCCAAGGGGAACATTAGACGTTGGTCTAATCCAGGATCTCACTAGAGATCCGAAGTTAAGACCCTTAGTTGGTTCTGAGAACCGGCTTAAAATGATTATCCTTTGCATGTTATTTTGCTAACACTTTTTGCAGGAAGAAAAAATTGGATGAAAGCGAACTCCGGATTGGAAAGCTGACTTTTCGGGTCTGGAGTCGACTCAGATGATGGCTGGAGTCGACTCCAGCTGAGTCAGCCGAAATCCGGAAGTCAGCACGTCGATTTTCCGCCAACTCAGTCGACTGAAGTCGACTCAGGCTGATTCAGAGTCAAAACTTATCGCAGTTGACGCCACAGCGACTGGAGTCGACTCAAGAGGCAACTGGAGTCGACTCAGAGAGGATAACGGGTAGAAGCGATAAAACTCCATCTGCCACGCTAGCTGGAGTCGACTCAGATCGGCATCTGAGTCGACTCAGGAGGACTATAAAAGGTAGATGCGAGCAACAACCGAACAGAACTTCTAATTCCGCATCCAAGCTACGTTCTCGCGACTCCTGAGCTCTCATTCTTCGACGTCGGTGCCGTACACGATCCAAACAACTCCGATTCACATCGAGACGTCGAGATCTTCTGGGAGCTTTTGCAAACTCAAAAGTTGGTATAATCCTAATTTCTTTTACTTATCCTGTACCGAGCTTTTGTAAAGATTTTGTATTTGTATTCTCGATATACTTGCTGCCAAAAGGGGGCAAGTGCCTTAGTGGATTTGCCCAAAGGAAACGGTCAAGGACCGTGGGCCTTGGAGTAGCAGTCTAGGGCTGTGAACCAAGTAAAAACAAACTTGTCTTTACTTTTCAGCATTTCGTTACTTTGCCGTAGTTTCTCTGTATGAATTTTCGTTAACGCTTCCGCACGTACTCATAAGATTTACGAAAATCGAAAAGCGTGCAATACGCTATTCACCCCCCTTCTAGCGTGTTTTCGATCCTACAAGGTCAGTGTTCTAAATGGTGTTTGAGGCGACCACCTAGGTGCTGCCTAGGCGGGAGGTGGACATTAGCTACCCCATTTTATAGAAAGCGGTATTTTAGGCTGCCAATTTAGGTTAAAAAACCCTGTGGTGCGTGATTTTTAAACTACTCGCCTCCTTCTGCCTCGAACTGTTGTTGTCGCTCGTTGCCGCTGCTCGCCACCATTGCCTGTTGCCGTCGGTAGGTTAGACTGTATATATTTCTCATGACAAAAAACCTAATGTTAGTGTTTTGGTTTCATATAAAAACCTAACATTGGTGTTTCAGCTTTGGACTTGTCGCCACACCTAGGCGACGAGTCTGGGCCTGTCGTCGGGCTCGGGCGACGCTTTTGGATTGGTCGTCAGGCTCAGACGACGCCTTCGGGCTTGTCGTTAGGCTCGGACGACACGCTCGGGCTTGCATAATGGGTCCGAGCTTGTTGTCGGACCTAGACAACTGGTCTGAACTTATCACCGAGCCCAGGTGACGAGTCCGGCGATGCAATTGGACAATTCGATGCCGAAGCAGAAGCAGAAACTTGTTAGTTTTTATTTTTTAACTTAGGATTTAATTGAATAACTTTATATTAATATTTTTAATCAACTCCTAGCTTATTGGGATAATTTAAATAGAATTAATTAAAACTTAATAAAATTATCCTGTTAATTTAATATATATATTATTTTTTAAATATTTAAAAATTTAGATTAACTTTTTTTATTTTTAGTAATTATTTACTAATTTTGGATCTTGAACATTAATGGCGGAAAATGAGAAACAATCGGAGGTGTAATTGAAGCGAAAGTCTAGTGATATTGTTTGAGATCATGGAGTGTTATATTGCAAAGAAAAAAGAGATTGGATCACATGCAAATTATGTCAAAGAACTAAAAGAACAGAGGGCGGAAGTAAATATAGGTGTTGATGTAGAGGATGAAAATTGTTAAATAGATGGAGATTCTTCTAAAAAGAAGTCAAAGCACCTCGAACCTATTGATAACTGGATATTCGTAATCAATCCAACAAAGACAATTCAATAAAACATAAATGATGCATTGAAGTTAAAGTTTACAAATGATGTGCATGAGTACCTTGCAAGATGGATTTATGAGGTGGGGATTCCTTTTCATACTAGGACAATCAAAACTTTAGATAATTTGTAGAGGCAGTTGGTCAATTCGGCCTGGGCTATAAACCTCCATGTCAATATCTTCTAAGAAAGCCACTTTTGAAATAAGAAGTTGAGAGGACCAAATTATTTCTAAAAAAAGTATGAAGAAAACTGGATGAAAAATGAATGTTTAATTATGACCAATGCATGGACGGATCACAAGAGGAGAAACATTATGAATTTGTGTTAATTGTAAACTAGACACTTTATTCTTTAGTTCTATTAAAAATCCATGGAGGTACATGCTAGAGCTTACATCTTTGAGTTTGTGGAAAAATACATTAATGAAATTTGTCCCTCAACATATTGTTCAAGTAATGACAGACAATACGACAAATAATATGGCAGCGACGGAATTGTTGAAGGTTACACAACCTCAATTTTTTTGGACCTTTTGTGTGACTCATACAATCAATCTCATGCTTGAAGTAATTGGAAAACTATCCAAATTTAATGGAATGCTCGAGAAAGCAAAGGTCCTAACAATATTCATCTATGCACATCATAAAACTTTGGCTATTTGAGGAAATATGCCAAGAAGAGGGATATTGTGAGGCCTAGAGTAACTAGATTTGCTACTTCATTTTTGAATTTGGAAAGTCTCAAAGGCAAGAAAGGTCAATTGGGATATATGTTTACATCTAAGGAGTGGAGCAATACAAAATTAAGGAGTAGTGTGAAGGAGAAATTGACGGAGGCAATGGTAACAAGTATCTCTTTTTGGAATGATGTTTCTTTGGCTTTGAATGTTTTCATTCTTTTAGTGAAAGTTTTACGCCTCATTGACGGTGACAAAAAGCCCTTAATGACCTTTTTATTGGGTGCACTTAAATAAGCCAAGGAAGAGACTAGAAAGGCTTTTAAAAAAGAAGAAAATGCCACCCCTATTTTAAAGATTATTGATGAGAAGTCTAAGGGTAGACTTGATAGTCCTTTGCATTATGTTATTTACTTGTTGAATCTGATTTTTTTTACTAAAAAGATCCAAGCATACAAAATGACACTAATGTTATGAATGGGTTCTTGCATTATGTTGAGAGAATTTTTTCCATCGACGAGGACATGCAATTCACCATTTATAATAATTAAATTTTGAAGTATAAGAGTAAATCCGGAAACTTTGGAAGAAAAATGGTGGTTGTGGCATATGAGAAGGTGTATGTGTGTCATGATTTTGATCCGAGTACATCTCTTTCCTTTATTTCTATTCATTAACATAAATGTCTCTTTTATTTATTTTTGGAATTATTATTTTTTTGTCTCTACTTTTTAAAGTTGGATGGTGGTCTGATTATGATGGCAATACTCTAAACTTACAAAAAATGACAATGAAATTTCTCTTTTTGACAAGTAGTTTATCGGGGTGTGAAAGAAATTGGAGTCAATTTGAAGGGGTAAGTAGTAATTCATAAATTATGTTATCTATTCTTTCTTTTTATTAGTTTTTAATAATTTTCTAATTGTTTAGATACATACTAAGAAGAGGAATAAGCTCGAGACATCAAGATTGAATGATCTTGTATATGTCAAATTCAACGTCAATCTTATGAAGAAAAAGAGTGAAAGAGAAATGAGTGGAGATTTACTTCTATTCTCTTAAGCTAGTGAAGTTCTAGGTTGGCTTGTTGATGGTGGTGATGAAGA
This sequence comes from Curcuma longa, assembly GCF_044706935.1. NCBI lineage: Eukaryota > Viridiplantae > Streptophyta > Magnoliopsida > Zingiberales > Zingiberaceae > Curcuma > Curcuma longa. The sequence continues at coordinate 759,007 of NC_133865.1, read as the reverse complement.
TGAGGTCGAGCTGGGTTCGGGACTTACTTGGAGAATGGTGGCGGAGGCCTTGGGAGTGGATGAAGTGCTACAATCAAGGAGGAATGCAAGAAACATCCCCATTACCATTAGAGAACTTGATGAAGATTTAGATACATCGGAGGAGGAGAATGGAGAAGATGTTGATTTTGAGTCCGATGATGAGAGGATTATGTATATAGTTGATAGTGCATGTTTAGTCTAGTTTTTATTGGTTTGTTGCCATGTTGGATTGAAATTTTAAAATTTAAACTTAGATTTTTGATAAAAGTAATGGTATTACTTTTTTAGTATTAATATGGTGATGAGTTTTTATTAATTATCTTGTTAGTTACATTTATATATTTATTTATACCTTATATAAATTGTATTGTATTGTATGGAACTTATTTATGTATAAACATCATAAAGAATGATAATTATTTATAATATTATGTATAAAAATAATAAAAAAAATTCAACTGCCTAGGCACTGTTAGGTGGCCGAGGCAGTAGGCGGTCATTGATCGCCTCGCCACTGCCTATCGCCTACCGCCATTTACAACACCGGGTGAGGTAAGCCTTCCTCTCTCCTTGGAGGAGGAGCCATTGTGGCGGACTCAATGGTAATCTTCACCATCACGGAAGCTTTGTCCGTATATAACGCTATCTTGGGTGACTAGTGTTGACTACATTTAAGGTGATACCTTCACCATATCATTAAAAAGTTAAGTTCCCTATCGGGCAAAAAGTGGAAGAGATAAGAGGAGACCCAACCACCTCATGCAAGTGCTATGTGGAGATGGTCCAAATTGACCTTAAGCAAGTTCTACCCGACAGTCACATAGGGTGGCCAAGTAAGAGGAGGGGCTCAGAGGTGCATCTTCTACATGAGGCGACCCCCACCATCTCGAAAAGGAAGAACACGAATCAGTGCAAGTGGTGCCAGGGTACCTTGACAAGGTTACTCGAGTCGCGCTTGACTTGGTGCCTCACTTGAAGCAAAGACTAACTAATGTCTTGCCTAGAACAAGGATGTGTTTGCTTGGTGGTTGCAAAGCTCAAAGGAGTATCCCTAGGTTATGGAGCATCATCTTAATGTGTCGTTGGATGCTTGACCTATCAAGTAAAATAGGCGATACTTTGGCCTTGAAAAGACAGTGGGTCATGAGCTAATTTGCATGCTAGATGCGTATCCGAGATATTATCATGCCTCTGCTCGGGTAGACCAGGACAAGGTTAGTTTCATTACCTCTGAAGGAACCTTCATATACTATTATGCCCTTCTGACTCAAGAATGTAGGAGTGACATATTAATAGCTTATGGATAAAGTTTTGAATATGTAGATTGGGAGAGAAGTAGAGGTATGTGAATGATATTTTTGGTAAAGTTGCCCTAACCCGAAGACCTCATTTCGGACTTGGAGGAAACATTCACTATAATCCGTAGGCACGGCTTAAGGCTCAACCCAAACAAATATACTTTCTGTGTAAAAAGTTGCAAGTTCCTCGGGCGTATGGTGATCGAGAGGGGAATTGAAGTCAACCCAGAGAAAGTACAAACCCTTTATCATATGCAATCTTCGAGGAATGTGAAGGAGGTACAAAAGCTGGTTGGCCGAATCACTATGCTACCAAGGTTCATCTCTAAGTTGGAACCTTCCTTTTCTTTAAAATATAGTAGCTCAATTCGAGTAGGGTGAAGATGCGAGTGGGCTTTCAATGACCTCAGAAGGTACTTATCCACCCTGCCCATCTTATCTCAGCTAACCCTAGGCTAAAAGTTATGAACATACCTATTAACTACAGAAGGGGGCAGTTAGCTTGATTGTCCTTTGCTAGGAGGATTTAGTGCAAAAACCAGTATACTTCATTAGTCATTCCCCTCAAAGGAGCCGAACAACAGTATACTACATTGAAAAAATTGGCTATGCCATTAACCCTCACCTCTCGACGATTGCACCCTTATTTCTTGTTGTATTAGTCATGGTCTTGGCTAACAATGCCATGAGACGTGTATTAACTCATCCTGAAATGCCGAGAAGATTGATCAAATAAATGACCAAACTCAGTAAGTATGACATTTAGTATCGACCTCATATCACTATTAAAGTTGAAGCATTAGTCGACTTCTTTGTCGAACTTTAGATCGAGGAGTCGTGGAAAATATTCATAGACAAGGAGACCGAGAAGAGGAGCATTGTGTAGAATATTCGTAGACAAGCCTTCCATAGGAATATGAAGTGTCATGGAGAATATTTGTAGATGGGAAGATAGAGCGACATAGTGTCTTGTTTATATCACCTAAGGGAGATAGAAATAAAATCAACAATCCAGCTTAACTTTAAAGCCTTCGACAACGAGACTGAGTATAAGACATTTCTCATCGACCTCTAGACAACTAAGAATGCAAGAGCCACTCTAGTAGTCATGTAATCTAATTGCCAACTGGTGGCACGTCAAATGCATGGTTCGTACAAGATAAGAAGTGACCGACTTAAAAAATATGCATAAGTGTATGAAAGGGCTAAAGGGGAGTTTAGCGAAATTATTTTTAAGCAGATCCCCTAGTTGGAAAACTTACAGATAGATGAGCTAGCGAAGATGGCTAGCACCATTACCACTTGGACCGAGGAAGACATGGTAGTATAAGTTGAGCTGGTGGCGCAAGTAGACCAATCCCTGTCCTTGGAATCACTCTCCCTTTGGAGGTCGACTGGATAACAACCATAAGGACCTTCTTATAATATGATCGATTACCTTCCGATGGCTCAGTAGTTCATTGCCTTTATAGACAGGCAGAATGGTTCACCTTAATCGATGGAGTTCTATATAGGTGGTCTTTCTCCTGTCGCCTATTGCGATGCTTAGGGCTATAGGGAGAGGGTGATTATGTACTAGGTGAAATTCATAAAGGATATTGCCGGAGTCACCTAGGAGGGCGTGCTTTGCTTATAAAAGCTATCTTGGTCGGATCTTTTAGCTGACTATGGAGAAGAACGTAACTCAGATAGTGACCACTTGCCTTCGCTGCCAAAAGCATCACTTGCTCTCGCTCCATCTGATCGAGCTCCTAAAAATAGTAGTCGCCCTTTGCCAGTTCGATCAGTGGAGGATGGATATCATCGAACCCTTTCATCAGAGATTCTCAAACAAAATTTCTCCTAATGGTTGTTGACTACTTTTCTAAATGGGTAGAAGCGGAATCTCTAGCTCGGATCATAGAGGATGCGGTGATGCAATTCTTGTGGAAGAATATTATTTGCAGGTTTGGAGTAGCTAGGAAATTAATCTCCAACAACAATTACCACTTCTAGGGAAGGAAGTTACAGAGTCGGTGATAGGAGCTCGACATCTAGTAGAACTTTACCTTAGTTGTGTACCCTAGAGTAACGATCAAGTAGAAGTGGTCAATAGGGACCTCGTGCAAGGGCTAAGAACAAAACTACAACACGTGGAAGGAAGCTAGGTGGATGAGTTATCTAGTATATTGTGATTCTATCGTACTATCCCTAAGGCCGCCACAGGAGCTATGTCATTCAACCTAGTTTATGGCTTGGAGGCAGTGATACCAGTTGAAGTTAGGATAAGGACAACTAGGATATATGCCTACGATGATTCTAATGCAGAATGATGAATCTTTGACTTGGATTAGTGGGAGAAATCAGAGACATTGACTGCCCGATTAGAAACTTGCAAAAGCAGAATATACCGAGTCTATAATAGGAAGGTTATCTCCTGCCCGTTCTAAGTAGGGGACCTTATTTTGAAAAAGACTCAGCTCGTTGGGGAGGTCAAGAAATTAGGCCTCAAATGTGAAGGTGGTCCCTTTCGGGTGGTTTAGAAGCTTAAATTGGAGATAGTACCTTCAGGATGCACAGGGGAAGCAATTGGTTTGACTTTGGAACGTTGACCATCTTCGACCTTACCACGGATGAAGATGTTCTTTGGTACTACAAGTCATCTCTTTCTTTCATTTTAACAGTTTATTACTTTCAGTAGCCTAGGGTTTAGGTCCGTAGCATATCTGAATGCATCCTTTTAGTGTAATTTACTTTTCTTGCAATGAAAGGCCTTGTTATTTCCATACTTGAACTCAGAATCAAGAAAGTTACTCCCTATTCTTTAAGGAGTCAATACGGGATACCTTTACTGATCTCATCCGAGCTTGAGATCAAGAACATTACTCCCCTTCTCCAAGGAGTTGATGTTAGTCACCTCTCTCGACCTCATTCGAGCTCAGGATTAAAAAAGTTACTCCCTTTCTCCAAGGTGTCAATGTGAGTTACCTCTCTCGGCCTCATCTGAGTTTAGGATCGATAAAGTAACTCCTTCTCTAAGGGGTCGAAGTGACTTATCTCTCTTGACCTCATCCGAGTTCGGGATAGAGAATGTTACTCCTCCAAGGGTCGATATTAGTCACCTCTTTCAACCACATCCGAGCTCAAGATCGAGAAAATTACTCCCCCTTCTCCAAGGTTGACACGACTTACCTCTCTCGACCTCATCCGAGCTTGGGATTGAGAAATTTATTTACTCCCCCTCTCTAAGGGGTAGCCTCGATTTATCTTAATGGCTCACCGAATCTGTTAAGGCTTGAGTTTTAATTGTGGTACGCGGTTGACACTGCACATCGTATTCGTTGAGTTTGGTTGTCCACCTGATTAACCTTCCCAAGGCTTTTGGATTAGCTAACACGTCCTAGGATGTTGTTAGTTAACACTGTGATGGGGTGAAAGAAAATATGGGCATTGTCGATGAGCCGTTAGGATAAGCACTAGAGCTAATTTTTCTTGAGTATTATATTGGCTCTCGACGTCCTTTAGGAGGTGGCTGTGAAATAAATAGACTGTTGTATTGTGCCCTCTTGATGGAGAACTGAGTCGACTGCCCCTTCGGTAACTGTTGGATATAATCATAGACGTTCCCTTGTTATTGGCTTAGAGAGAGTAGGTAAGTATACTAGGTACCTTTTTAACTCGGTGAAGACTTGTTCACACTTCTCATCTCAAACGAATTGAGTCGATTTCCTGGGTACTGTGAAGAAGGATAGACTTCGATCAGCTGACCTGAAAGTGAATCATGATAATGCAGCAATTTGGTTGACTAACCTCTGAACTTTTCTAATGTTTTGAGAAGAGGGCATGTTTTGAAAGGTCTAAACTCTCTGAATTGGCTTCGATTCCCTGTTCAGTCACAATGTAGTTGAGAAAACATTCACTTTTGACACCAAAAAGACACTTGCTCGGGTTGAGCTTTAGACCACACCTTTGTTGCGTACTGAAGGTCTCATCCATGTTGCTCGAGTTGACTTAATCAAAATATCATCCACTTATACCTCGATATTCCTCCCGATCTGATGCTTGAAGATTGCCCATCGATTGTTGATAAGTTGTTCTTGCATTCCTTAGCTCAAATGGCATGATCGTGTAGTAAAAGGTCTCGTCCGAGGTATGAAATTAACTTTTTTTTATTCTCCTGCACCAAGGGAATCTGATGGGAACTCTAATAGGTGTCCAATATGCAGATTAATTCATAAGCCAAGGTTGAATCCATCAATTGGTCTATTCGAGGAAGGGGATAATAATCTTTAGGACAAATTTTGTTGAGATTCCTAAAATCCACACAAACTTATCATTTGCTAGCTACCTTGGGCACCAGTATCATATTCGCCAGCCAGGTAGGGAATTGGAAATTTATCATTATGGGGAGGTGGATGAGGAGTCCTTCTCTCTTGTCGAGTGGGAGGTAGGCCTGATGCAATGATGTTGCTCTTCCGAGCGTGTTGAGCCTCTTCTACATTAATATATTTCTCGATTCTCCTTAAGAGGTTGTCATAGTTGGCAGGGGGCTTTTTCACCAAAGATTTGAAGAGGTCAAGGAAGCATAATTTCTTATCACAACTTTAAATTCTTCTTTAAGTTCTCAATTTATACATAAATGTATATTTTTGATCATCTAACATTTGTATGTTAGATATAGAATTTAGAATATATCATCTGTTATTATCAATTAGGTAAATTCTCAATTCTTATTATTTATTGATGTGCAAATACTCAGGTGCATAATCGTCATCAAATAATAAAACTATCATCTGCTGAGAATGTATTGTTGAGTACTAATTTACTTGTAAAGAGGTTATCTAGAGGAATATAGATGAGTAGCTGTGAAAAAGGGTTAAGAGAACAAAGAGTGCTTGAGTAAAAAGGATGAGAAAATCAATTCTAAAGACGATTCTATGATTTCGATTTCACTATAATGATAATTGACGAATTAATTATGATTCTCTCTCTTCTATTTTAATATTAGATTATACTTGAAGGAGTTGATCCTAAGATAATCGATGTGTCTATGGAAAAGGAAAAATAAAGAAACCACCAATGTGTCTATCCTGAAACAACTCCTACATTAAATTAGGACAAACCCCACTCCTACATTAAATAAAGAAACCACCGACGTATTTATTACATATTTTATCTGTATCTGGAGATTTAAATAATTACTAGTTTAATTTTATGTCTTAGAGTTCTGAATTACTTTGCAGTTTCTGGTCAAACTTGCTGAAAGTTGGAATTTGTTTGCTGGCTGTTGATGAGGCACATTGCATATCAGAGTGGGGTCATGATTTCAGGTTCTTTCTAATTGATTCTATGTTATCTCTACTACTTCTGACTTGTACTAATAGGCATTTATAAGTAAATATGGCCAATCAAACTTCTGCAAGTTAATGTTGGTGATGTCTCTCCATAGCAATTCCATGTTCTTGATTCTGAATTTTGGAATTTTATAGTATTTGTGTTTGTACCTAAATGTGCGAGAATGAAATTGATGACTGAATGATTTATCTTCTTTGTATCTTTAAGGGACGTGTAATACTTTCTCTTAGTAAAAGAAACAAGTATGCTTTCTCTTAGTAAATTAGACTTTCAAGTACCAGGTTCTATATTTGAACTCCATTTCATTACACATTTTGAATTGTAATAAATTTTACGTTTCTAACAGAGTTTACATTCAATGTATACATATCTTTATGTGTTCTCTTTATGTGTAGGAACATTTTCACCTTGCAAGTTCAGAATGCATTGACTTAATGTGAACATCCTAAGTTATTTTATTAATTCTATTTAACCAGACTACTACTTTGATCAGGTGAGTGCCATCTCATGCATCATGTGACGGAGGAGCCAAATTTATAATTAGAATGTTCCCTTGATTTACCTTTACATCTATCCTTATTATTGGTGCTATTTGATCAGTCCCCAGGAATTCAATAAAGTGTTGATAATTTGTAGGTTTTTTGGTTGGAACTGGGCATCAAGTTGTTCTTTCTTCAAGTGGCCAATCCACTTGTTGAAATCCTCGTGACAGTTATGATAGTTTTTGTGTGATTGGTGGTTCAGAAGTGGACATCAAAGCTTGTCTTTTTGCCTACTTTTCTGGATGAAAAAGGTCTTGCATAGTTGATTCAGTGGATTATAGTGCATTTAGCTGTATAGCCTAACAAAAGTAAGATATGTGATGAATTTAAGATAATTGATTTTGCTCTAGCAACTCGGGAAGGGAATACCTTTAACATGTAATCTGGGCATGAATCTTCTCAAATCCAATTTGAAGTTTTCATTGAAAAATAGGCTGCAGCATCTTTGAGTAGAACTGCTTCAAAGTCATTTTCATAACATTTCATATCTCTGAATCTCTACAAAAAAATCCAAGTCATTCTTCAATAAAGCACAATCAATTTGTTCCCCTCATGTTCTTGAACGATTGCTTAACAGACCAATCAAAATCAAATCAAACTGGATAGCTAAAGATGAGTAGTTGTCCAAAGAAATCCAATCAACTTACTAATGCAACACAAGAAGAGGGATTGAGTGTTGGAAAGATTGTGGAGTAGGAATCTAGAATTAGGTGGAAAAGAATTGTAGAAAGATTGTAGAACTTAGATATCACGCCTAAGGGTTCCTAGGCATTATACCATAGGGAGATTGCATCACACAATTTAAGAGAATTCTTAAAAACTCAATTTCTATTCTATATCCCAGCATTAAAGCAACATACACATTTACACATAGGAAACATAAAGGCTCATGAAGACTCACATAGGAAACATAAAGGATGCTTAATTGATGCTGCAATTTTTCCAAGCATTGAAAGTTAAAACATATTGGAATTACTCGAAATTTATAGCTGACTTTTGACTTTCACCCTTTGGAATTGCTTAACTTTATTTCCCAAATAAAAAAAAAAGGGCAGCCCGGTGCACGAAGCTCCCGCCATGCGGGGTCCGGGGAAAGGATCCATTGTACGCAGCCTTACCTTGCCTTTGGCAAGAGGCTGTTTCCAGGATTTGAACCCGTGACCTCTAGGTCACATGGCAGCAACCTTACCGTTGCGCCAAGGCTCCCCTTCTCTTTGATCTCTTGATAAACCGGCAAGTCACATGCATTGATAGCAAAATGATTTAGTAAAGAATACGAGATAAGAAAGGTGCAATGTTCCAGGTTATGAAAGAGAGTCCATCTTTATTCATCAGACGAAGTGACCTCTAGGCGATGAAGTATAGCGATCAAGGTAATGAAAAAAAATTGAAAGCCACCAGATGGTGACTTTATGTGGTGACTTTATGATTTAATCAGCTTTTAACTAATTCGTCAAAGGGGAAGGAAATTTTAACAAAATTATGAAACATAATTACTGTTGCAGGAGTTCATATTAGTGAAAGTTATAAGCAAACGAAAGACATCTTTAAATTTTTTTTTAGACATAAAGAATACCAGTGATTGTCTGCCAATTGACAGTTGGTGATAATTGGGTAATAATTGTTTGTTATTTAATAGAGGTTGGCCCCTAGAATGCTCGATGATAGGTCTACAATCTACATCAATCATTCAAGAGAAAAAATAATCCTAGTCTATTTTTCCTTTTAGAGTCACGTGAGGGAGTAAATGCTAAATTAGAATCTTGGCGAGAAACACTAGAAGAGAAAAGTTTTAGGCTTAGTAGAGTAAAGACAGAATATATGAAATTTAAGTTTAGCAATATTGAACGTAATGAGACAAGTATTAAAATAGGAGATGATGAGTTGTCTGGAACTGAGAGTTTTAAATATTTAGGATCATTTTTGCAAGCCGATGGAGGGATTGAGAGAGATGTCTTACATAGAATACAAACAGGATGGTTGAAGTGGAGGAGAGCATCAGGTGTTTTATGTGATCGTAAAGTGCCTCTAAAACTTAAAGGAAAGTTCTATAAAACGGCAATTAGACCTGCCATGTTATATGGCGCTGAATGTTGGGCTATGACTCGAGCACATGGGCAAAAGATGAGAGTTGCGGAGATGAGGATGTTAAGATGGATATGTGGACATACGAAGATGGACAGAATAAGAAATGAGAGCATTAGAGAGAAAGTTGGAGTTGCATCTATTGAGGGAAAACTCCGTGAGACACGTTTAAGGTGGTACGGACATGTACTTAGACGACCGATAAATGCTCCAGTTAGGCGGTGTGAAACTATGACAAATACGCATATCAAACGAGGGCGAGGTAGACCAAAAAAGACTTGGTTAGCAACAATAAAACAAGATAAAATTTATTTAAATATAAATGATGATATAATAGGAGATAGAGCTCAATGGCGTAAAAGAATCCATATAGCCGACCCCACTTAGTGGGATAAGGCTTGGTTGTTGTTGGTTGTTGTTGTTGGAGAAAAGATATGATTTGGTCAAGTTAAATTTTAAAAAATGTTTTTCTTTGCTAATTGCATGATGAGGTTCATGGTAAGATATGATTTCTCACAGTGTATCATATACAGACTTTGCCTGTCATATGTTATTAGACAAATATACAATCTTTCATGATTTCTAGCTAATCTTTTCTTTCAATATGCCAATGGATCTGCTCAAATAGTGGTATTAGAGCCTATATTTTGTTTCCTTATTTGTCTGATTGCAGAATTCGATGTAAACTATGATTTGTGCTATATTTAAAATCATGTTTTTTGCTAATGAAACTACTTATTGGTATAAGAATCGATTTTTATATCAAGGATATAAAATATCCAAACTTTTTTGTCGACACAACCATTTTATCTTGTACCTTTAGCTTATGTAAATTCATATGGTATTGGCCAGGAAATATTAGTAGGACAACTATTGTTCATCTATATCGGTCTGTACAGGTTGAAACAGAAAATAATTCGAAGTGTACCAATTAAGACAGATTGACCATTTCCAGGGGAGAGTGGCTACTTCCGAGAGAGGGTTAAGGGTGAGATCGAGACAAAGCTATCGGGGCAATGGAAGTTTTGTGTATGCAGGTTTTGCCTTGCTTGGTATGAAACAACATAGTAGCATAGTAGGAATAAAGGGATTCTTAGGGATTAGGGCGACACTCATGAGTTAAAACTTATAACTATTAATCTTTATATTTAATATCAATATATACTAATACTTAATATTAACAAAATAGATACTAACTTATTAGTACTTATAGCTATTAACACTTATAATTAGTATCATTAATATTTATCCTTTATTTATATAAATTATAAGTTATTTTGATATTTATCAACTAATATTTATTAAGTCATACAAACATTAACTATAAGTTATAAATGTATATTAATTACAAAGATCAAGTTTAATATATTAAACTATTAATTATTTTAATATTAACCATCTTGGTATGCTTCTAAGTATGCCAGGTGTCGGCATGATATGGATCTTTCATCTGAATGTTGAAAATATCCCGTGTATATTTCCTTTGAGATTGGTTATTAGTCTTTTCATATAAATGTTTTGTGGTTTCTTTGGATCTTGAGGAATTTGTAGTTTTTTTTTGTCTTTTGGATTGTAGGAGAAGTAAACACTTTTTCATGTAAGTCCATGGTTATACACCTTGCAGGAAGGAGTACAAGCATTTAAATGTACTGCGTGGTGTTCTATCTGATGTTCCTTTTGTGGCTTTAACTGCAACAGCTACTGAAAAGTAAGCATGATGATCCTATAGATACATTTCCTGTCTTGTATCCTTTTTCCAATATTGAACTTTTATGGTGGAGCATCAATTCTAGTGTCTACCATGGTCCAAATATAAGTTTATTGGATTATGGGTACAACTATTTGTAAATCAACCTAATGGAAGTTATTTTTAATCCATGTAATGTAGTGATTCAGAAAACATTATATAGTCCATGAACATTGTTTGGTGGAGTGATTGAAAACTTGTTGAACATGAAGTGATAAATTTTATAAGAAGGAACAAGGGCTATAAATTTGTTCTGTTGTATATTAATTTCCAATAGTGTTTGTGCCCTTGTACATCTGTAATTCTTTGAAATCTATTAGTATATGATCATTTCTTAGGGCTATAGTGTACATAAATAGGTAGTGAGATTAATCTCGTCCAGGCCTATCTGTATGAAGGTGCAGTTCTAAGTTCTTCGCTACCACCGAGTTCTATAGCTGAGTGTTCATTTCAGTTCTTCTCTTTGCTTTTTGTCTTTCATTTCTTGTTCTTCATGTATTCTGTTACAAGGCTTGCTAATACATTTTGCAGGGTTCGCAATGACATTATCTACTCCTTGAAGATGACTGATCCATTCATTGTTGTGGGATCATTTGACCGGAAAAACCTCTTTTACGGCGTTAGATCAATTACGAGGTCTCTGTCCTTCGATGAGCTTGTTCAAGAGGTCTCCAAATACATTGTTAATACTGGATCAACTATCATATACTGCACGACAATCAATGATACTCAACAGGTCTCTTTTGTCTACCCTTTTGTCCATGCTGGTGTACAATAAAATAATTCAATGAACGATTATTTTCTAAATATTGTTATTTGGAGTTCAGTGCATATCAATCTTGTAATTGTTCATCCTAAGAATGCCATTATACTAATTATTTACTAACTAGCTAATATTGCAGAGATGGGAGATTCATCAAGTTATTTTTTCCTGAAATCCTTAAGTTGGTTTATATAAGTATGCTACTAGCTGATGCTTCCTACAAATGATATATTATACAAGTTGATTTCTTATGCTCGTTTGCATTTGCTGACTGAGCTGTTTACACAGGAAGCATTTTTTTAAGTGTGAGATGACACAGCACGTCATGGTTTTTTCTGTATCATTACTCTTCACAGCATTGGGATTATTTTCCATGTTCATAATAAATTAATAATGGTGGGTGTGATGCTACAGCAATGCTTAAATGACTAGAAATTTGACCATTGGACCTGCTCAGGCTGCTTCTATTTGCTCTCATCTTTTTTTTTCTTGAGTCAACAAACTTGGTTCTGTGGTGGTCCAAAGTACATCCATGCATGGACATTCTCATTGCTCAGTCACATAGAATCTGTTTGCTTATGAGAAGCTAAATTGCCACTTATGCGAATGCTTCGAATCCATGATTTTTCTTGTATTCCATGTGTATGGACATGGTTCAAGACATTGCGGGTCAAAAGGGCATTTCATTATATGAAACTAGCACAAGTTGGAAGTGCATATATTTTTCTGAATTGACATATGTTATTTCCACATTTTAAAACATTTAATTATATCTGTCATTTTTGTTTATTTATTCTTCACAATTATGATACATTGTTGGTCCTTTATGGGCCCTTATTCATTTTTAAGGATGATTTTTTTAAAAAAAATTCTACTTTTTTTGAAATATCACATTGAAGGATCACTCCATTGTTTAAAATTTTGGTCTGATGTGAATCTCAAGGATCCATCAAACCAATACCTGCCATACTGAGCACTGACAATAAAATAATCCAAATATGGCTAAAATGAATAATAAATCAATGACAGAAATCTGTTTTAGATTGTGCCTAGTGTTGGTATAGTACCACCGTACCCGTATTAACATTAGCACTAATAAAATCCAGATATGAGAATATTGTATGGCCTGTGTACCTTGGCTGCTATAAACTGATGATACCAGATGGTTGTATATCATAGGTTTTGTAACTGTATGGATCAATACATTAGATTGACTATTTGCCTTAATATATTCTTGCGGCCTCTTATCATTGTATTTTGGACGATGGGATCGTTTACGTCTCAATTGTATTTCATGCAAATCAGATCTCCTGAACTATTTTTGATTGGTTTCCTCTGTCCATTAGGCAGTTTGCAGGATTTGCCATGTGGTTGTACCTGATATCCTAGCCTCCCTTTGTTATTTATGTTTGTTCCCATGCAAAAGGCTATGCAGTTTTGTGGTATATCCAATTGAATTCTCTGAAGGTTTAATTTTCCTTTCCAAATTTATTTCTCAACTTTTTCTCATTATCATATTTTTCTGCAACTGGTGTTTTTGATATATTTTTCTAATATGTTTTATTGAAACATTGCAATTAATCTTCAATGAGCTTTGTAATTGCAAAAGCTACTGTTGGTTCATTTGGAAGATATGCTAGATTCACTTCTTAGGTTCAAGTCTTTAATTGATGACACATAATTTAACATTGTTAATACTTTTTGACTTATCTTTCAGTGCTGGATGGCCATGTTTTTATAGTTTTTCTATTTTCCAGGTTTACAAAGCATTGCAGAATTCTGGAATCAAGGCTGGTATCTATCATGGTCAAATGGGAAGTAATGACCGGGAGATGTCCCATAGGTTCTTTTCCAAAAACTTACAATGCTTTGGTTTGTCCATGGAAACTGACAATTCACGTGACAGATGTCGTGTATCCTCAATTTTTAAAGAAAAGGAAAATGCAGCTAGAATTGCAGGGCTTCTGGCCTTCAAGCTGTGTTATATGAAAGCCATTGTTTTTCTTTTAAATTTTATTCTTAGGATGAAAATTCTGATGACAGCTAACTTGCAGATCATTCATCAGAGACGAGGTTCAAGTAATGGTTGCTACGATCGCTTTTGGTATGGGTATTGACAAACCTAATATTAGGTGTGTGATTCATTATGGATGCCCTAAGAGTTTGGAATCATACTATCAAGAAAGTGGACGGTGCGGTAGAGATGGCTTGGCCTCAGTCTGCTTGTTATACTACTCAAGAAGTGATTTCCGCAAAGTTGATTTCTATTGTGGTGAAGCACAATCTGTATGTGTAATCCATTTATAAATTGGGCATTTAAACTGCAATTGTTAGAATAGAAATATTGTTTATTTGTTCTAGGCTAATCAATGCTTACCATGTATTCTGCAATTTGTATGATGTCCTCACCCAAGAATTTGCTTTAAACAAATCAGGAAAGAAGAAATGCAATTAAAGTGTCTCTTGTAGCAGCAGAAAAATATTGCTTGTTGGCTACTTGCCGCAGGAAGTATTTGTTGCAGTATTTTGGTGAAGAGAATACAGATGACTGCGGTATGGTCTTGTTAACTTTTTCGTCAGATGAAAAGTCTTTGTTTTTGAGTTATATCAACTGTATTTTCCACTCTTGGCGTACTAGATAGAAGGCATGATTATATAATCATTAACTTTGGTGCAGTGAAGTCTTTTGGATTTATGCTGGTTTCCCATGCATTTGTTTAGGAGGAAATTTTCATGGGATATGGCAAAATAAGTAACACTATCATTTCTTTTGAGTTGCAGGAAACTGTGATAATTGTACCAAAACCAAAAAAGAAAGAAACTTGTCAAGAGAAAGCTTCTTGTTGTTGTCTTCCATAAGATCTTGTGGTGGTCAATGGGGTATCAATATGCATGTTGATATTCTTCGAGGCTCTCGGGTAAATATTTGCAGTATTTATTTTATATTATTCAATGTTGCTCCCCAAAAGCATTTGAGTACTATAAATGATAATAATTGTAAGACACCATGTACTCAACAAGGTTATTAGCTATAAATATATTTCCTAGAATATAGGACCCTAATTTCTGTATATAAATAGGACCTTGTATCTTGTAATAGATTAAGAATTTTTTTGTTATTTTAATTACATGGTATTAGAGCCAAGAAATTAGGGTCCTATGTTCTAGGAAATATATTTATAGCTAATACTCCCCTTCAAGTTGGAGCATAGATATTAATCATGCCCAACTTGTTACAAAGATAATCAACTCGGATCCCATTTAAAGCTTTTATAAAGATGCTCCCTAATTGTTCTCCAGTTTTTACATATTCTGTAGTGATCAAGCCCTGTTGAATTACATGGCCCATGACCAGTTTAGAAAAAAAATGTGCTTAGTCTGCTTATGGAACACGAGTTTTGATACAATGTGAATAACAACTTGATTATCACACCATAGTTTTGCTGGTACTGAAATTTTAAATCCTATTTCAGTCAATAGTTGATATATCTACATTATTTCACACACAGATTGTGCCATAGTCAAACATTTGAAAGCTTCAATCTTAGCTTCATAAATCTTAGTAACGACTTAATAAAAAATATCGGTCGTTTGTTTAAGTCTATGGTGTGCTCTTAGGCATGCTCGCATTGTGAATAAAGCGACAATCCACTTCAATGTGTTTTGTAAAACATGGATTGTTTGCAATGTTTATTGTTATCCATTATACAAGATCTGCAATGTTAAAATCAAAGTGAGTTTTTATCCACATCATCACATAGATTTTATGTACCATTGTTTTAATTATGCTTCAATATTAGATTGTGCTATCATATTTTTCCTTTTGCTTTTTACCATTTTATAAGGTTACCTCTAACAAATGTATAAAATTCTAAGGTAAATTTTCTATCAATACTTGATCGTGCATTGTTAACATCCATCATAGTGAGCAATCAAGAAGACTTGAATATTTAAGTGTACATGCTTCTTGTATAGTGAGCATTTTCTTGGAGATTCTTTAATATATGATTCTTAACATTTCCTCTTAGTGACACTTTTTATGATTCTTTTTACAATATATCCTAATTGTAAGTGACTTACTAGCTAGTTTTTTTTGTTAACGAGAGTGTCTTTTAAATCATCACACTTGGCCACATTATTATTTTAGATAATTGGAGCTTTTGCATAATTACATCTAAACATACAAACCTCTCATAAGAGATCTATCACATACATTTTCTTTGAGATAAGCATATTTCTTTAGAGCTATAAGCATCTTCTGCTCTAATAAAGTATTGCGGCCTTCGCAAATATTTGATATTTATTCATTACCTATAATGTTTTGCATATCACTTCTGGTTATAAGTATGAAATCAACACAAATTGCTAAATTAGGATATCATTAGTATTATAGTCATGGTTTAAAATTTGTACCATGTCGGATAAAACGGATGTTACTGTTCGCCCACTGCTCGACATTGGCATCGTCAGCACTATGGGCTGCCTCGGCCTTCGCAACCTCGTAGGAGGTCATGGAAGCCAGTGCGACGACTTATCGTGGAGGCTGCGGCGACCACTCGAGGAGTCACGGGTGCGAGATTAAACTTAAACATAGAGTTTAATAATTAAACTTATATTAATAATTTCAATTAACTCCTAATTATCATAGGGATAATCTAAACAGGCTTAATCAAATTGTAATAAAATTATTTCATTAATTTAATATATATACTTTATTTATTTTAATTCTGAAAATTTATAATAAATTATTTATTTATTTATTTACCATATAGGAGCATCTCGATCCCATAATTTTTAAAATATTTTTTATTTTTTAATATTTAGATTAAATTTTTTATTTTTAATTAATATATTTTATATTTAAAAAATATTGAAACTATATCGGCATAGTATGATAGGATACCGAAATCATATTGTTTTGGTCATAAATTACAACTCCGATTCGGCTCGAGATTTTGAACCATGATTGTGGCAAATACAAATCAAATGGTTCATGTTGGTACACTTGAGGTTTACTTGCATAACTTTTGTTTGAGATTCTAAATCGCCTTTTGAGTCTACATACTTTAATTTCCTCAGAGAAACAATTTGGAGGTTATTCTATATAAAGTTCTTTAGAGTGAAAATGTCTTAATCTACTTCATATGTATATATGTATCTTTTGGTGACTAATCTTGCTTTTTAGTGATTACTTTTTCTATTCGGGAGATATTTAATTATGAATACATATTAACAAGATATCAAGTGTACATTAGTCAAACGATGGATAATTCGTATGTGTTTTGTGCCAAGAATGAATATCTCCTCATCCATGGCTTGCTTCTAATGTCAATCTCTAAGTATGACTTGGTAATCTTCATATAAGTAACATAATAAACTTGAAAAAGATGCACTTAGATTTTTACTGGAAATAAGGATGCATGGTGTTAGTACAATTACCTTATCTCTAACAATAGGTAAATCAATATCTAATGGTGGATCTACAAGTGAAATCGTTAGTGGTTGTTGAGAATTTGAATATGCTCCTCCATATGCTGATGATACACTTGTCATAGAGGAGTATAGATGATTTTGGTGGAGGGATGAATATGACTAGTGGAAATAGTAGTATGGTTTCAAAGGTGAATGTAGAAGTGTTTTAAAAAATATAATGTTATTTTAAAAGATCTAACATCAACAAAAGTGTAGGAGTTATAAGACTCTTGATCATAACATCACTTGTAGTGCTTTTTGGTGTGATAGTTTTTAATGAAGATATAATGAGTAAATTTTTGGCTAATTTTGTTATGTCCAACGTTTAGAAGGTGAAGCCTAAATAAAAAAAAAAAAAAAAATTCAATGGTATAGAGAAAACAACTTGATTAGAATAAAGACATAAGAGTATTTTAGCATTGAGTCTAAAAGACAATACACAGTTTATGAGATAACATGAGGTGAATACCTTAGCTCCCCAATATTACTTTGATACACACACGAGTCATCATGGTGCATGCAATATCAAATAGTGTTATTTGTATATTTGACAATGCTATTTTCTAAGACATTTAAGTGCATGTACGTTGGTGAATGGCACATTATGAAACATAAAAGATTAAATGTTGATTGCACACATTCAAGAACATTACTAGAGGGTAAAATTTTAATTGATGTAGAAAATTATGTTTTTAATCTCGTAATAAAACTTTTTGAATGCATCAAGAGCTTAGTTAATGAGGGTGGGACATTGATAACAAATTTTAAATTTTAATACAAAGGGTTGATCAAGTCAACAATGTCATTGGTATCATCTTATATTTATGGTAGAATAGGGGCCAATGGAGAATTATTCATTTAATTAGTAGCATATTAAATTTATAACCTCTAGCAATCTTCCTTAGTGTTCACATATCTTAAATAACACAATGGGTATTGGATTGAGGGTTATACAACAATTCAATAATTTGGTAAGAGAATTAATGGATAGTATTACTTGAGGTAGAAAAAGAATATATCAACAAATCATCATCCTTCCCCTGACGAGTTGGAATAGATGAAGACTAGAAATAAGGTGTGCCTTCCATAAAGGTAACATCTATTGAAACAAGATATTTGTTAATATTAGAATAATAGCACCTATATCCTTTCTGAAGACGAGAGTAATCAAGGAAGACACACTTCAAAAATTTGGGGTCTAATTTAATAATATGCGGACGAACATCCCAAACAAAATAAGTGCTACCAAATATCCTAGGATTAATACGAGATAACGACTTATTGGGAAAATGTATTTTTAAAGGGATCTCACTATCAAGAACAAAGGATGACATGCGGTTAATGAGAAAACATACTATAGAAACTGCATCAATCCAAAATGCTTTGGGAACATTCATTTGAAATAAAAAGGTCCGTGCAGTTTCAAAAAGATGTCCGTTCTTATGTTTTGCCACACCATTTTGGGATGCAGTATCAATACAAGAGCTTTCATGAAGCATAAAATTGAAATAAACTTAACGTATATTCTTTAGCATTATCACATCGCAAGATACGGATAGACACACCGAACTAAGTTTTAATCTCAACGTAAAATACATAAAATAGAGAAAATAACTCAGAATGATTTTTCATTAAATATAACCAAGTTACACGAGAATAATCATCCACAAAAGTAATAAAATATCAAAATTCAGGTTTAGACAAAATAGGACAAGGACCCCAAATATCAGAATGAACTCAAAAGAAATAGTAGCACGTTTATTTACTCTAGAACTCAAACTAAGACGGTGATGTTTTGCAAACTGACACGACTCACAATCTAATGACGATACCTTATTATATTGGGGACAACTTCTTGAGTAAAGGGAGAGATAGATGACCCAACCTACAATGAGTCTCGAAATGAGGAGTGACACTTGAGCAAGTAAAAGATTTTGAGAGTGATGTATCAAGAATATAGAGGCCTCCAGACTCATGTCCTTTACCAATAATCTTCTTCGTGAAAAGATCCTGAAATAAACAATGATCAAGAAAAAAATGAGATGCAACAGTTATGATTACGAGTTAGTTGGCTAACAGAATGCAAATTAAAGGATAAATTAGGTAAATGTAACACAGAGGACAGAGGAAGTAAAGACTTGAGTGATTCCTGATATTTTGAAAATTTGACAAATTCATTTGCAAAGATAAGAACTGATTTATCAGAGGCATCATTAGTGGACGCAATATGGGTTAAGTGTTTTTGTTGATTTTTGTATTGAAACTTTCTACACTCAAATTTTGTATAACCTAATTTATGACAGTTGTTGCACACAATACCACTAGAATTTGATACATGAGTTTGAAAGTCCTGTGAGCCTCCTTTATTTCCACTATGACTAGTTGATCTTCTGGGTACATAATTAGTATTGTGACTTACCAAAACACCACTAAGCAGAACAGGTATAGTACTTTCTGTATGGAGGACTAAATATATCTTGTAAAGAGAACCTCAAAACTAGAGATAACTTGTGATTTAGCAGACTCAAAATTAGGAGATAAGCTAGCAAGGAAGCTCATGATAATCATCTTCTTTTGTTGGCATTGTTGAACCTTCACATCAGGGCTAAAAGGCAGCAACATATTAAGCTTCTCATATGTCTTCTTGAACGCTATAAAATAATTGATTAAAGGTTGATCTTATTTTTCCACATGGTAAAAGGTTTTGCAAATCTCATACATGCAGGAGAGATTTCCTTTTTCAGAGTACAAATATTCTAAATAATCTATCAGTTCTTTGACAAATTCATAATGATTAATCAAACCAATTACCTTACTATCAAAGACAATTTCGAATCTGAAGGAATAAGCGAGCATCATCTCTAAGCTATGTCTTCTTTGAATCATCTTTAAGAGGATCATCAGTTAAATCACCATATTTATCAATACTCCGTAGATAAAGACGAGCATTTTTACTCCAATCCAAATAGTTCGAATCATTCAACTTATGGTCTGTGATTTTAGACATCACATCCATCATAATAGAAGACTTATTTTTAGTCATAAAACTTTATCCCAAAGGAAGTCAAATAAGAGAAGAATCCGAAGAAAGACCAACATGTAGCGGTTGATGGGTGACGAAATGAACACGGGGCCACGAGCTCGTTGGGTAGGTGCGTAGACATTTGAGGCAAATGCGAAGGGGGTTTGTGGGATATGTCAACGAACAAAAGAAGAAGAGGTGGCGGTGGTCGACTTTGTCGCACGCTGACAAGTGAAAAACAAGAGGGTAGCAGCGGCGAGGATGAAACCCTAATTTTGAATCTCTAATGCTTTGATACCATGTTACTTAAGGTGGAAAATTTTTTGAATGCATAAGAGCTTAGTTAATGAGGGTGGGACATTGATAAAAAATTTTAAATTTTGATACAAAGGGTTGATCAAGCCAACAATGCCACAGGTATCATCTTATATTTATGGTAGAATAGGAGCCAATGGAGAATTATTCGTTTAATTAGTAGAGTGTATTAAATTTATAACCTCTAGCAATCTTCCTCAGTGTTCATAGATCTTAAATAACACAGTTATTGGATTGAGGGTCACACAACAATTCAATAATTTGGTAAGATAATTAATTGATAGCAAGTTCATAGTAAACTTTCGAACATAAATAACTCTGTTTAATACACGTGGAGGTCTCGAGTGAACCTTGTTGATAAGTATGTGAGAGTGGTCCATAATAAACATAGGTGGTAAAGTGGAGAGATGAAGAGTAGAAAACAATACACAATCACCCATCATTGTGAAAAGGGACTACAGTCAAGTAATTATAGAAGCTTGGATCCATTGAAGCAGAATTTGAAGTTGAGGTTGTCAAAACAGAATGATTCTAACTGTTGTGGTTGCCTGCTGGTGTAGAATTTAGAAGATGGGGTTGTGGTGGCTTCTGTAGCCACTTTGGTAGTGGGTGGTCCTTGAAGCTTATCCAGAAAATGTCTTGATGAATGGTTTGAATGAATGTAGTAAACACAAGGAGGGTATACAATGCTCATAACCTTGTCCTCCACCTTTATGACCTGTCTATGAGTGTGGGCTGTAACTTTGGATGGAGGAGTGGTGGAACTCGTTGAGGTGGCATGAAGGACTTGTGCAAATACATTTAGTAGAGATGGTACATTAACATTGATTAATAACTGTTAGCGAGTTGCACTATGGGAATCATCTAGTCCTAAAAAGAAATTTTGCTACTTAAAATTTTCACTTGGGCACTTTAAAATCTGAGGATTTGTAGAAATCATCAGCAGCTAATTCATCCTACTTGCCATGGAGAGTAGTATAACATTCCTGCACTTAGTGACCATCTTGTTTAAAATTGAAAATATCTTCAATTACCTACATATATACCTATATACCTAGTATATGCGAAAGACATTTAGCTTGTGAGAATATCTGCAAAGGTCCTATAATTTTTTAAAAGTAAAGAAATATTATGGATGATTGAAAAGTATTAAGAAAAGAAGCAAGGTATTTAGAAAAAACTTATGACAGACTCTCGAGGGAAATCATATAGAGAATTCTAGGAAAGAAAAATATTAGTATAGCATATATTGAGACAATTAAGGATATGTATAATAATGTAATGACAAGAGTGAAAATTCTAGGCAAATTAATCGAAACGTTTCCTATAAAATAGTGTTACATTAAGGATCAACTCTAAGTTCATATTTTTTCACTAATTATGGATGAATTCATTGAACACATCTAAGATAAGTTACTATAGTGCATCTTATTTGGAGATGGCATTGATTTGGTGGATGAGACTCGTGGAATAGATACTAAATTTGAATCTTGGCGGGTGAAGTTGGAGGTTAAAAGTTATAGGTTTAGTAGAATAAAGACTATATAAAATTTAAGTTTAATAGTACACGTAACAAGACAATTATTTAGATATAAGACGACGAGTTACTTATAATTTTAATTAAAAGTTTTAAGTATCTAGGATCGCTATTAGACAAGGATGTAGGTGTTAATAGAGATGTTTTACATAGGATACAAGTAGGATGATTAAAATAAAGGAGGGCGTGTTTTTTGTGATTGTAAGATACCTTTAAAATTTAACGAGAAGTTCTACAAAACTATGGTTAGACCTACTATGTTATATGAAATTGAATATTGTCTATGAAGTGAGCATACGAGCAGAAGATGAGACCACAAAGATGAGGATGTTAAGGTAAATGTGTAAAAAAATTAGGACTGATAGGATAAGAAATGAGAACATTAGAGAGAAAGTCGGACTTACACTTATTGAGAAAACTTTGAGTGACGCATTTAAGATGATATCATATGTGCATATACAACTAATAAATGCCCCAGTTAAGCGATGTGAAATCGTGTTAAATATGCACATTAATCAAGGAAGATAGAGACCAAAGATTACTTGGTTAATAACGATAAAAGAGGAGAAGATTCATTTAAATATAGTTGATGATAATAGTAGAAGATTAAATTCAATAATGTAGGAGGATTCATATAGCTAACCTCACTCAGTAGAATAAAAACTTTGTTGTTGCTGTTGTTGTAAAGAAATATTATGGATGTGGTGACTATTGATTCCATACCATTTTGAAGCCAAGTAAAAAATAAAATCTACATTGCTGTATCTTATTGCATTATGGAGATCAAGATGCTAGATGACTATCTTTCACATAAGAGCCAATAAAAATTTCAAATGCTCGAGCTTACAAGAGATAATTGAAACTGTTAAGCTTAATGTTTGTTCCAGTAATACTATTTTGTTTAGGATTGGTGGATGCCATCACGCATTAGAAAGTAACAAGGAAAAGAGATAATAAAAGTTTAAAAGATCATCCTTTTTTATCTTCTCCCAGTTTTTTAGAACTAAAAATAATACCTAATATTTTCACCAAGCGGAAGAAATTGACAACAAGAAAGCGTGGATTAGGCACTGGGAATGGAAGTCTTTGAGCCCCAAGCACGGGAGTAGTTCGACGGATAAGATTGTGAAGTCAAGAGGTTATTGTTGTAAGCAAAGTCGTGCGGTGTCGTGGAGAGAAGTTGGTATTAGTTGCCCTCTTGTGGTGGAGCCAAGCATGCAGGGAATGTAGAAAGAAGACTTGATCTTGTCTATGCGTGTGAATGGAGTTGGAGACAAGGATGAGTTTGCAATCTAGGAGGGATTCTACTCAAGTGGTTATGATGGTGAAACTTTCCATTTTTTGCAACTGAATATAATTGAAGTGGTGATTTCGTTGGGTATTTGACAATGATGCTAATGGGATGGATTAATTTTGATTGATACTTGGTCGAGAGTAGAAATTTTATTGAATATTTAGAGAGGATACTTGTATAAACTTAAGACTAAGTTTAAGAATTGGTAGATTGTAATATGGAAAAAGTTTATTCTTTGTGACAAATACAATACGTTCTCAAAAGAAAATATAGTTTGTTCTAAAACATTAAGCAAGTCGATATAAATCTAAAATTTCAATTGTCACCACAACATCAAAACACCATATAATATAAGATACCAACCGATTACAACTCTACAAGTGCACATAACTAGGAAATCAAAACTTAAATCCAACATAACTAAATGTAGTACTGAAAACATAGGTACTTCATTTGGCCCACCACATACCATCTATGTATGACTACTTATGTAGTTCCCGTCCCTAGTTTTAGAATTTCGAGGCCACCAAAGTAAAACGAGTGTAAAGTACATCATTAGAATAAACATGTTTGTTAAGAGCCTAATCAATACAAAGGAAGTTCGGACAACACAATAATAAGAAGCATTAACTAACATATGTTTTATAATTTCATAGAAAATAAACCTCCATCAACAATATAATATATTAACTAACAAATACAATCACACTAGGTAGCATAGAAAATACAACAATCAAGTTTTTATCCCATTAAGTGGGGTTGGTTATATGGATCCTCCTACACCATTGAGCTCTATCTCTTAATATATCATCATCTACATCTAAATAAATTTTATCCTGTTTTATTGTTAATAAGTCTTTTTTGGTTTCCCTCTTCCTCTATTAATGAGTGTATTTGTAATGCATCATATTAGCTAATTGGGGTATTTATTGGACACCTAAGTATCTAATTGGGGCATTTATTGGACACCTAAGTATATGCCCATACCATCTTAAATATGTCTTGTCCTATCCATCTTCATATGTTCGCACATCCACCTTAACATCCTTATCTCCGTCTCTCATATTTTGCTTGTGTGCTTGCTTTATAACTCAACAATCAACTTCATATAACATAGCATGTCTAACTACCATTTTGTAAAACTTTTCTTTAAACTTAAGAGGTTACTTATGATCACAAAGAACACATAATGCTCTCTTTTATTTCAACCATCCCACTTGTATCTTCACTTATAGGCTTTCAAAGCAAGTACCAAAATGAATAAATTGTTTGTGAAAGGTTGATACTTGCCCAAAGCTTGTTTATATGCACTTGAGATACATATATATATATATATAAATAAATGCTTGAACATTAGTGACTTCAACACATTAATGGTCATGAACAAAGCTCATGGATAGTTCATGAAAAAAAACTAGAAAATGCATTCCATCAACATTTTGAAAGGAAGAAGAGGATATGTGATTGCATAGGTAGATTTTTAAGAAGGTGTTTATCACCTTGAGATTTGCGTTTATCATTGAAACTCTTGAACCAACAAATATTCCAAGCACGACAAGCAATTTTATAATGGATTCAATAATCACACTTTCTCTTTAGGTCCTTTGAAGTGGAGAAGCCCCATGAATATATATATCCAAGGGAATATCTTGATGTCAATCTCTATTTTCTACCCTTATCTTGTTTTGGTTGCCAAGATGTCCATTTCATTTATAGACATATTTTTCACATTGACTTGGAGATTCATTTGAGATATTGCAAAGTTATTGGCATAGCTTCTCAATACAATGTTAGATTTTGCATAAATAGATCAACCATGCCAATTGAAAATGAAGATATCTAGACTTTCATCTATGTTATCTATATTTGGGTATTAGCATCCTGTACAAATGTGAATCCAAGTGACTGGCATAGATATTTCTAAAACATTGTACACATGATCACTACAAATGTCAAGTGGCTAGTTTGAGTGTAGGTGGTCTAAGTGCAGGCTCTAACATAGGTATAGAGGGGATGATGAAGAGTCCAAGTGAGCTTACCATTGTTCGACAAATTAGTTCCCCGATTGGTTGATTATAACGTGTATTAATGATAAACTTCGTATCCTCTTTTAACTGAAGAATTTGATTTAAATCTAATCACATCTCACCTAAAGATTCATGACATACTTGGTATATAGTGGAAAGAAAATTTTGGCATGCCACTTCGATGAGGTCATCATAAATTGATGTCACTTTAATTCTAACCATGCCATGCACTTGTTTACTATATGAGAATATAATCAAGTTGCAGAAGAGAATATAATCAAGGATTTGTCAATGCATCATATTTTCTGATTTTGTCATGATTTTCTTTATTTTGTGTTTCTCTATTCACAATCTCTCTATATTTGTCTTTGAATTGTTAAAAAGAAAAACATTTTTATGTATAATCTTACTTTCGTTACATTATCATTTCCAGTCTAAGAAAATAGTTGAAAACAATTTTGACAAGCTTCCCTTTCATGGGCTCGGGAAAGATTATTCATCAACTTGGTGGAAGGCTCTTGCTGCTCAACTTATGACCCATGGTATTGGAATTTGAGCTCCAGTTTCTTTTTTTTTATTATAAATATAGTACTTTGTTTCTCCACAAAATTGTTTCTTATTTGTTTGACATTTGTGAATTGTGGAGGTTATTTACTTATCATACAACAATCTTAACTCCCTACCAAAATAACTTCAGGATCCACACATTGCCTTATTTGTTCTCCAGTGAGGTTCCCTTGTCCATATCTCTTAACAAATTTTTGCAGTGAGTCAGGTTTGGATACACATCTCTCCTCCTTCCAAAGTTTCCTCTCTTGCTCTACTGTAGAGCAAAAAAACATAGCATCTTGGGAGAGGGGGATTCATCCATTCCTTTTGCTTCTTCTATATCTACTCCTATATTTTACCACTAACTTCCTTTCTTCTCCCTTTTGTTTCTCACATCTATGTTTCTTCAATTTGTTTACTACTATTTGCATAGTCCTCTTCTTTCTTTCTTTCAATGCTTACTGCTACTTTCTTCAATCTATTACTTACTGCTTTGTGCACCACTTCAAGGAGAAACCCGCTTGAAATATTTGCCTCTTAGAGCTTTATCTCTTCCTTTGGTTCCAGCTTCATCCCAATACCTTGTTAAATGTTTTTTTTTGCCCCTCCATTTGTTCATCATGTGCCACCACATGTGCCATTGCAAGAAGCTCAGTCAATAGATTTATCTCCTAGTCTCACTTTATCTTTTCTCTTATCATCTCTCCTTATTGGTGTACTGATTGAAGTTTTTTTTTTTTGTCTACATGCCCTTCCATGTATTCTAAAATTTTGCTTAATTATGTTTCCTTCTTAATGATCATGTCTTAGTTTATGGTTTTTATTTGTAAGAACTTTCTAGTTTATATAATAAGGTGAACTGAGATAGTATCTATGTTTTAACTTGGGGTGGTAGAGGTATCATAGGTTATTAAGTTAATAGTGTTTTCAGTATTTTGTTTAATCGCAAATTGATATTTGAGTGTTGTTATCTGTACTATATATCATGTAAGAGGTATGATAAACTACCAAATTGAGCCGAAACTCACATAAAAAATTCCGAAAAAATTAATAAAAATGAGGATAGCTATCTTTCTCATACATGGAATAAGTGATCTCATATATAAAATTGATAAGGGAAAATTTTCTTAACTGAATTTGATTAATACATAAAGATGATGTACTTTTATAGACTCAACCCTAATCAAAGTAGGAAAGAAGTTCCATTAATTGGAAAGGCAATGATCCCATTAAACTACTATTAAATTAAAAGATATTCCTATTAAACTGAAATACCATCTTGTTCACACTAAAATAGAACAATTATTAAATTTAATTACAATTCAAAATCAAAATATGAAATTCAAATAAATGTCTTTTCCTTGTTTGAATTGTTCTCCATTGAGAAGAACTCAATTCCGGACAACTTGCCAACATCTTTTTTTTTCTTGGGTCATATTCAAAGGTAGAGAATAATTGCTACAGATTCTACACAATGGTTCTTGATAACTTTTTTGATTTGGATGTTTTTTCAATATGTAAGAAATCGATGCACTGTGTTCCACGTTCTACGTCTTGACTTCATTTCCTTCTCATTTGGTCATTCTTCTAATAAATAAGAAAATATCTCAATTTATCATAGGATGAGGGTGATGTTCACACTTGCACTGCAAGCCATGTAGCATGAAAGGGGTAATAGTGAGGATGAATCTGTATAAGCACAACTTGTGACAAAATCAATGTACATGCTTAAATTGAACATTCTCCTAACAAATTAGTATATTGTCAAGGTTAAAATTGAACACATGCTTAAATAATTTGACAAAATAAATAAACAAATTAAATTTCCTTAAAGTGACTAAAGAGATTAGATATAAATGTTTCTATAGTAGGTGATATATGACAATATGAATCATGAATGCAAGATCATGATTGGCTACATCACTTGATACAGAATAATAATTGTTTCTTATTATAATTTTGTTTTAAGTTTTAGTATATATTTTCTTATGTGCATAATAGAGCTCTCAATTTGGTGAATAGAAATTAACAAAAAACAACATGTAGTTTGATGATTATTAGAGTTACAACTATTAAAAGACAATAGCAACATCTTAATTGATTTACCAATTTAAAATTAATGTCTTGCGTTCCTATTTCGTTATGTTTGTTTTGCTTAATTTTCTTCTTTGGCTTTTCTGGTAATATGAACTAGCTATAATTTGTAAGAATATGTTTTGGTCTGTATCTTGCTAATTATTCTCTTAAGGGCTTTACTAAGAACTATAGTCCTTCTAAGGTTTCATTACTAAGGGCCTATCAAAGGTGTCATGACATTGTCTAAACACAATGCGTAAAATCAGATAAATAACCAACAAATTAAAAATACAAGGGAATGCCAATGTTGATGTTTTAAAAAATATTTATGTGAATGGTGAATAAACTGAATATGAAACTATATATTTTTTTTCTTTTATATTTTTATGAATGATGATATATTTGACTTTTATGTGAAATTAATTAAATGTAGATGATTTAAATTTATTAACAAAATAAACAAAAATAATTTTAAAAGAAAGATTACAATTTCACTGAAATTATGTCTCTTTTCAATGTTAAATATGCAATGATGATTGAATCTTGACCCATTGATATGAGAGCTATTTTCTTCTTAATCAACATGCAATTGTTATTTGGTCTTGGGTGAAGCCAGGCAATACCACACATAGAGCAGGGGCCAACTGGTCAACATTTACCTCCTCACAGATGGCATTTGTGGGTCGTAATGTTGTCAGTGGGCTCAATTGGAGGAGTTGTTGACTAGGTCGCAAGGAGATCTCCTCTTGTTGAACATGCAATAGTTATTTAAAAACTTGTCAACGCTGGGGGCTTGCTCGTGCTCACGAGCAAGCGTGTGATTGACTTCTGGTTGATGGTTTGACAAACAAATTTGACTGCTTCAAAGGTCGACAACGGTTGTTGGTGGGAGGATTTTCATGAGAAACCTTTAGGTGGAGGTAGTCACGTGAAACAATAGAAAAATGAGAAGGGTGTTCAATAGTGTCAACATAGGAGATGAGGAAGACAAACGAAAGTAAGCAACAACTTGCAACAAGAAGAATGAGATGCTGGCTTTGTCTTCCTTGTGGTTTTAGATCTGTGTGATTATGGTCGATTAATGTATGAATCTCTGCTGAGAGGAGGGCGTGATGGAAGACTTGGTGGCTGTGTAGATGTCTAACGCATGGAGGTGGTAGATAGGTGGAATTGTTTATCTATTCCAGCAGCGGATGAGTAGTAGGTGCAGAGAAGGTACGAATAAATGGATGTGCAAAAGGCGTAGAAGATTTTGTGGAAGATGGAATATAAAACACCAAAATGAATTTGACTCTGATATAAAATTGATGCAGCACCAAACCAAAACTCACACAAGACAATTATGAATAGAGCACAAGAATAACTATCTCACCTAAAGAACAAGAGATTTGACACAATCAATGAGGGAAAATTTATTAACTGAAGATGATCAATACATCAAGACAACACTTTTTGTAGACTTAACTCTAACTAAATTAAGAAAGGAATACTACTAATTAGGAAGACAACAATTCTATTAAACTACTACCAAATTAAAAGATACCAGCTTCTTGACATCAAAATAAAATAATAACAAATTTAATTGCAATTTAAAATAAAAATTCCAAATTGAAATCAATGCCTTTTCCTTTTTTTGCATCAGTGTGTCCATGAATACAACAACCTGTACAATATTCATTTTCCCTAATCTAATAGTACATGTATGATTTGGGCCACTATGAGAACATTATGTGGGAGATACCCGTTAGTTATCATATGTAATTGTAGTTTTATTTTGACTTGACTTGATAAACCAGTTGATATAGCTGGGCTTTGAGAAACTGACCTGAATGATATTGGCAGGTTTTATCAAGGAGAATATTGTTGATGTTTACAGAACTATTAGGTAAAATTTTGATTCCTACTTCACAACTTTATTTTGTTTGCCCACTATAAGATAATGACGATCTGAAGGATAATTTGTTTTAAATCAATTCAGCAAGTTTGTATTGGAAATAATTTGCAGTGTTTCTCCTATTGGTTTGCAATTCCTCTCATCAAATACTGTGGATCAGACACTAATTTTACCCTTAACAACTGAGATGATTGATGAGGAAGAGCATGGATCTCAGCAAAAGTTGCATGTGAAGAGTTCTTGGAGGTAATCTTTTTTCCTTCCAAAATGAGATTGCTACTTTTGGTTTATATGGGCAAAAAGTTAGAACCTATCTATTCTTTTAGAAATTAGTAAATTATTAGTGGATTTGTCAGAATGTGGCTTGGTTGGTGTCATGGTGCTATTGACTGGGATATCTCATCACAGTATGCTTCAACTCTTATTTGGAATCAGATACATCATCTTGTATGTTATTGAATTCTATTTAAATGTGCATTGCCAGTAAGAAAATTTTAGTCACTCTTGGACCTCTTTGAACTCAAACATTTGCAGCTTCTTTATTTGGCAGCATTGTGCATCAGAATGCACATTATATATATTCACAATTTCAAAACTGTAGGATCGTTTATTTCACACTTTCCTGTTTACTCCAATTGTACAGTAGAAATCAAGTTATGGTTTATTACCTCATTAATGTCTAACTCAGGCCATTTTTTTTTATTTCACTGTTCAACAGGTTGAAGCAACGCTGTTCTCCATCCTTTTAGATGTCAGTTCAGACTTGCAAAACAAGATGGAATTGCTCCATAAGTTAACTAGTTGATGATTACTGCAGTTTTGTTTAACTTGTGATTTTGCTATGGTTGTAACTTTATTTCACGTGTGATGTTATTGGACTTTTTACAAACTCTGTTCACTTCTGCAAAGGTGGATGATCGGCCCTACGACCATCTGTGAGGAGATACTTTTGGTTACGACGTAAGGGTATTGCCTGACTTCATCAGAATTCGAACATTTGCCCTCTTCTATTTGCTGCGTCGTAACCAACTCACCTATTGACAAAACTCTGGCTTATACAATAGGTATGCTCTGTGGTGATGAGACAATTAAAAGATTGACAAAAGGCTGGCAAGAGCAAGGTTTGATGGTGTTAACCAGGTTCATTGACTATTTCTCCTTGAGAAATATATCTCAAGGACTGAATTCTTGTGTGCTTGTATCATTTTTTAGAATTTCATGATAGTTTTCAAGAAGAAAATAGACATCCTCATTTATAAATTAATTCCCTGTAATAAAATCAAAACTCAGTCATACCTTGTACTGTATGCATCAATTATACAGATTACTCACCAAAAAAATCATGGTTGTTTCTTATGGAAAATTTAACAAGTGACACATGCACAAAATGATTCTTTACAGTCAAGATTGCATTTGGATCATTGAAGGATGAACTCAACATGCCAATGAAATAAAAATCAAAACTCTTTCATAAATTGATAGTGAAATCTCTGGTTGTTTTTGGTGGCATGCTTAACAAGTATTATAATTACAAAAAGGTTCTTACCAACACAAGATTTACATTTGGACCACAAACGCATGAACTGAACATGTCTGAAATAATTTGGCAAAGAAGTTTTCCATTATTTTCAATCTTATCATACTTAGGGGTACAAACACCGCACCGTCTAAAAGTTATAGGAAGTATGATGCTAATCTGCCGGCCCCATGTTGCTTTTGGGAGCTTTTTGACCATAATATATCCTCACCAGCAGACCTTGTATTTGTTTGTGTTGTGGATGCTTGATTGTGCCACTACCATGTTAGCTGGGTATCTGTCCTAGAGGGACAAACCAGCAACGTGATTCTGTCATTCAGTTCCAGAGTAAAGTCTATATAATTCTATATGCTTAGGAGATATTGAATTCTTCTTCTAGCAAGTTCACAAGCCAATTGGCGTGACTTTTCCCTTGTAGAGAAATGCTTGTTAGCTAGACCTTGGAGCCGTCCAAACCAGACA
This sequence comes from Curcuma longa, assembly GCF_044706935.1. NCBI lineage: Eukaryota > Viridiplantae > Streptophyta > Magnoliopsida > Zingiberales > Zingiberaceae > Curcuma > Curcuma longa. Next base: position 727,032 of record NC_133865.1, on the reverse strand, counting down.
TGGCTCGGAACCATAACCAGGTCAACGTGCTAGTTATCCATTGATCTGGTTAAATGGGTTCAACCTTTAACCAACCTATCTAGAGACAGGCTAGTTAAGGGTTGAGTCCTAATTTAACCGGTGATTCAAACTGTCGGTTAAGTGTCTATTTATTTATTTATTTTTTAAAATTTTATTTTAAATTTTTTAAATTACTTAATAATATTTTAATGATATTAATGGTGCAATTCAATATAAATTAACTCATTTTCTTAAAATTTTTTAATGTGAAACTATTGTATATTTCCATTAAGTCAATTTTTTTAATTTGCTTTAAAATGTGTGACTATTATATGTTTGACTTATAAATTTGTTTATATAATTCTAACTCTCTTAATATATTCAATAATAAATTTACTAAGTCATATAATTTATTCAATAATAAAATTAGATATAATGAAGATTATCATTGAATATAAAAAATTAATCAAATCATATTAAAATATAATAATATTAATATTAGATAAAAGATTATTAATATAAAAAATGGTTCACGGTTTAGTATAATATTATTCTAGATCTACTTGGCTTTTGACTTTTTGGAAGCGCAAATACTATTTGATAATTGAACAAAAGTTATAAAAATAATAAAAGGAATGTAATTTTTAAATGACAAATTAGAAGATTTTAATATCTAAGGAAGCAACGAACTACAGTCATTTTAATTTTCTTATTCCTCAAGTGGATAGATAGACAATTTAAATAAATACATATTTTTTTTAATTTTATTTTGCACATTTATAAATTTATAAGTATTTTTTTTAAAATTAAAATATTAATAATATTTTTGAACCGTCGTAAATCGTAAACTAAACCGTGACTGGAGGCTTTGAATCGTGATCAGCGGTTTTGAACCGTGAACCATAATCGTAATCGTCTTGGATGGTAAGCTTAATGGTTGATATTCTTAGAACTATTGAACTCACGGTTTTGAACCGTTGAATTATTGATTCCAAATTGTGATCAGGTCTATTGTTAGCCCTTGTCACTATAATAATCTAGACTGTTCACTTAAAATTGTCACACATTATTGAAACTTCAAGATGTTAGTAGTTATGTTCATGCATGCCAATTAATACTCAAAGCATCATGAATGTTTTCCTTTTCTGTATGCATTTCTTCTTGGACATCTAATTCTAGATTTCCATGTAGGATTTTCTAACCAGGTATGGTGATGAGTTTATTAGTCAAATCATTAAGTTGTCACAAGAACTGGGTCTCCAAACCTATTGTGAAGGAACTCCTCAAATTCAAGCCACTTTGAGCAAAAAGATCAACCCAAATATGGAGAAAATTTGACTCCAGCCATAGCTGATGCATGGAATATGTGGCAGCACAATGGAATATCATTTTCTGAAGTTGCTGTAAATTTTTAACTTCTTACTATTTTAAAGATGTTTTTCCTCTATGAATGGAAAATAATCTTTAATTATTGTTCAGGAATTGGTGAGAGAATCAGGTCCTATAAAACAGAAGACAGTTATTTCATATGTCCTTGGATGTGAACTTAATTGGCCTCGGTTCTGTATGGAAACAGGACTAACACTTGAGATTGTCTCCCAAATTCGCTGTGCTATCAAAAAAGTTGGTGCCAAAGATAGGTTAATTAAAGCCCATCAAAGAGGAACTACCTGAAAATGTGAGGACTTAATCTTTACGTATGAAATTTACATATTCTTGATGTTTCTTATAGTTATTAGAGTTATTATGTGCTGCATGGTGGATTTAGTCTCACATTAATATTTTAGGTTTAGAGTTTCTGTTGCGTCCTATATATCTAGATATAACAGATGTCTCTTACAATAACAATCAATATAGTTATAGTTTAACCCAACCCATTTAACATGTTGTTATTGCCATCTCTTCTAGATTAAGATTTCAAGAATGTTCCCTCAAGGGATAGGCTGTCCATTTCAATGAGATGGCAGTGATCTCCTTTCCTTTCATCCATGCCTACTCCCTGCAAAGCCCACTGCAGTCCCTCCCTAGTCCTACTTGGTGAAACATTTTCTTTTTCTTGATATCAACTTACTCGTCTCAGACACCATCATGCAGTTTTTGCTTGTTCTAATCTCAAACAGAGAATTCTTCTAATTATTCCTTCAACCTATGATATTATATATGTATTTTTAGAAAGTTATTTAATTAGAACAAGTAAATTTTCATTTTATTTAGAATAAGCGATAGTTATCAGAATTAGTCATTTGAATTATTAACAAGGCCTATTTTAGATGTCTATAAATAAATATGTAGCTTTTTGGCTAAGAAGAGTAATAAATCAATGTGTTAATCTTTATGAATTAAGAGCCTCTTGGCTATTGGAGGATGATTCCCTTCACCTCAAAGTGATTATTCCCTTCCCCTTTTCTTTGATTTCCTACGTGATAGGATGTGAGTTTAGTATTGAAGAGGGGTTCTTCACCACTGCTAGTTATCGTTGCGCTCCATTGCCGTCACCACTACCATCCCTAACACAATCATTATCATCATCTTATAACACTAACTATCCATTACTAGCATCAAGATTTCACATATCTACAAATTAAAGGTCTTATAAAACATTAAAAAAAAATTTGTATTGGAGAAGTAGAGATCCTACTGAATGAGATTTTTTCTTGTACATGGCAGGCATGCTAGATGATTCGAAGGTAGAGATAGTTTCTCTCCATCTAGAAGTGAAGACATTATGATGGTATCAATTATTTGAGTCATGTCATGGATCCACAACATAGGAGAAGTTTGTAGCTGATCTTCTCACCTATTTCATGTTTTGAGAATATGAGAACGCAAGTAAGGAGTTATCTGAAATTCAGAACACTACAATCACTTTCATCAACTTTTTAACTAAACTTGTGATTGGCACGGTAAAAGTTGCATTGCTCTTTGCATGATTGCAAGAAAAGATCTTTGAAGAATAATGGAGAAAAATTAAAATTATGAATAATCCATTGCCTGTCATGATTCATGATAATACAAGTTTTAGAATTGGAAAAAAAAACTAGTGGAAATTAGAGAAAAAGAACAAATAACAAGATATTGACAATCCATATGAGAATCTAAACCATTGATAATGGTTAGAAGAATTTATCTATTATCACAATACCTATATTTGAAGCCACTGCATTAAATCTTTGTGAGCCTCTTTCATCTACAATAATCTCTACTTTCATCATTCAAGAGAACAATGCAACAATAGTAATTTCCTTGGAGTGACACTATATAACTCATTACTTAAAAAAGAAAGTATCATGAGAAGTCTTGGTGTACTAGCTATTGCTCAATGAAGGCATAGTGTAGAATATTTGTCATAACTCAACGAGGACTTATGCAAGACAAAGCAAAGGAAGATTCAATGCAAAAGCCACTCTTACAAAAGTTGTAAGTATTTGCATGCTTATAAACTGTCAACAAAGACCTAACACAATACACCTCATCATCAAAGGAACTCTAGTCATATCCATTCAGACTTAGAGGAAGAATCATAAAGTGTACTTGTCTATCATAACTTTATGTCTCAATCGATCCATAATAAGATCAGATTTCATGCAAGTCATTAAAAGAAAAAGAAGAAAGAAAAGAGATCACCCTTGAGGATAAAATTATTTTGTAGGTTGGTGGAATGATACTACTAAAAAAGAGAATTATTGAAATTACTTCATTAACAAATAACTATTTGTTAAACCACAAGTGTTTGAGCCACGATAGTTTGATGTGTTGTCAAATGAGTTTAAATTAGGCCTTGTTATTTCTGATGTATGTGTCTATATATGTAGGAACTTAAGAGAGCATACAGATATTTGATGGCTAAGGGTCCTACGGAGTACGGTGAAGAGTGGTATGGGACACTCGAGAGATTGGAAAGGATGAAGAGCATCAGAGACAACAAGACCTTGATAGAAGACGCAAGCGAGTGAGAAGGATAACATGGGAAGAGAGCCGACAAGCTTGGTGCATTTGAGGTACGAAAAGATGTGAAAGAATACTCCGATAGAGCGAAAAAATGGCACGGGAATGAGCATCTGAGGGACAAGAAGTCGAGAGTAAGCCTGTGCAAGGTAAGCTAGTAAGAAGCGATGAGTGGACTTATATTCAGTATGAGGGTAGAACTCAATTATAGGTGAACTCCAATGTAGTCGACTGAGTTCGAAGGTTTGGGCAATCAGAAAAAGGTTTTTGGTTGATCGAATTGGTCGATTTTATTGACCAATGTATAGGATAATCATTATTTGCCTGCAGGTTATCGTTGGAGAGACATCAATTGATCGAACATCAAGATCGGGTGACTAGAAGCCACATGGAAGCTAATCTAGTAGTGTGGATTCAATGTAAGTGAGATTGGGAGATCAGAGTATGTGATCGAGCTAACAAATAACACATAGAGGAAGATCTAAGAACAATTATCTGAAGCTAACCAAGTTTCAATTGATCGAAATGGTGATTGGGCGCTTGAAAGGATGCCGCGTTAGCAAAGGGATGAGAGAAGACTGTCTTGTGGATAAGATTGACTGCCACATTTGCATTTTCTGATAGATCGAATGTGCCACGTCAGCACTCGACCAGAAGCCTATAAAAGGAGGCGAGGAACTCGATTGAAGATACAACACATCCATGGCTAGAGTGTACGTTTTTAATCCATTTATGAGTTTAGGCAGGTGCCAATTAATCCCTTTTCATACTAATTATTTTTACGATGCTACCAAGTCATCTTTGGACGGAAGTCTATTCTAAATCATTGCCCCCTCCCAAGTCCCAATGCACAATTATAATCACTCATTTTCGATTTACCTGGTAGTCGGTGGAAAATTTCCGTGGGGCCAAGCTGATCACCTTCAGAGATAGTCAATGGAGCTAACTGAGATAAAAACAATTATAATCCCTCTTTTTTTTTTTTTTTTGTCTTTTGCTTGCATGTTGTTTGCACTCGGAAGTTAAATGACAGCCTACTACTAGTTATCATATATCATTTGGATGCTAATGGATCCAACATAATTTTGGCCTAGCTATTAAAATTAAAGAATGATTTCCAATGGACGGTATAGGTTAGGTGTTATTGATGGAACATGATAAGTCTTTTTTTTCGTCATTTTTTCTGAGGGTGGCACCATATGAACGTTGCTTTTTTTTTTTTATCAAATGTCGCATTTACTTTTAATAATCCCCTCTGTCTATCGGTTGTAAAAGCTATCCAAGTCCCCGGGGCAATAATGTAACGATAGGACATCCGGATTGTGACTCAGGGACCCGCGGTTCGATCCCCAGCTACGGCGTATTTATAAGAATTTTTCTTCAAATGGGGAACGCAATCAAAGGATGTTGGGCATCTGGATTGGCCGTCGTATGCGCTTTCCGATTTACTCTGGTGGTTGGTGGGAAACTTCCGTGGGACCGGACCAGCCACCCGCAGGGATTGAGTCCATGAGACTGACTGGAATTTATCTTTTTTTTTTTTTTTTTTTTTTTTTTTTTTTTGTAAAAGCTATCCAATTGTAAAAGCATCAGAGTCACCTAAATGTTACCTAGAGTTTCGTGGTTGCCAAGTCATGTTTTGCACGTAATTTTTATTGTTCAATACATTAGCTTCAGCAGTATAGCAACTCAGGAAAAATTTGAAGATCGGTTGTTTTCCAAACAAGACTAATTAGGATTTATTCTATAGCTCAATGTAGATCACTATTTGATATACAACCTACGTTTTTCTTATTGATTCTCTTCAAATTTTTTCTATATATGTTTTTTATTTTTTTCGATCAGCAGCTACGGTCTTTAGTTTATTTATATTCTAAATGTATAATATGTACAAATAGAGTAGTGTACACAATTATTGTGTCATTATTATTTTTAAATATTATTTTAGGATGATTTTTAGCGATTGTAATTTACATCTTGTTTACAAATTGTCTTAGGGTTTACTATCCATTATATTGCTATATAGTTCAGGATTTTGAAAAAAAAAAAGGAAAGTGTGATTACAATCATTATAATGTAAAGTATTCATATACATTAAAATATGTTCTGTGCCCATCCAATATCAAAATTTTTTAAAGTTTTTAGATGTTTCTCCAGTACATTACTTGTGGTACTAGTTTCTTTGATAATGTTATTGATCTCCTATTACGTGGTGTTGATCATTCTAACTCAACACCAAAGTGATGCAGAACTTTTAAACTTAGGATCACAATCATTTTTTTGATTTCTCTAACTTAAGAACATAGTGGTGTTGATCATTACAAGCTAGTACTACATTGCTATCTAGATCTTCACAAACTCAATTAATTTTGGAGGCGGATGATCTTCCCCTATGATTTATCCATAAGATAAATCTAGAAGGGCAAACGATTCCTCGTCCAATAATCAATGTTTTCATTCTATTGGAGAAAAATTTATACGTCATAATTAGGATTGAAACATGGGTGCTTGAGTACTTGTTGAATGTCTTACCGTTGTACCATACCGGGATACTTAAATTAATTAAGTTGGTCTTAGTGGGTTTTGATAATTAAAGATTTTAAAAATAATTTTTATCATTAGGATATTTTTATGACTTAAAATTTTATTTTGAATATATAACCTATATTCTTATATTTTAATTCATTTCAAATAAATAGTAGGCTGATTTAATATTTTTTATTTTTTAAGCCCATAAATATGGTGCATAGTAAAATATTTAAGAAAATAAATAAGAATACTAGAGTTCAAATCTTAGACGAATATTCTAAAAGTTGATCTCTAATGCCTTGTTTAGAAAAGTTTTTCATGTGAATTTTTTTAGTATTTATTTCATAAAAAAGATGGATATTTATCCTTTATATTGTTTACTTATTATACAATAATATACAGATAAATTTAAAAATTCATCTGTGGAGTAATTTTAAGAATTTTTTATCCACTGAATGCATGTAACTTTTTTTTCTCTATCTAGCTTCCCAATTACATCTTTGCCTTTGATCCGGATGGAATGACGCGGGCAAACACGTAGGATAAAGGGGTCCCTCAGTGGACACGTGGCATGGATGGGGCGGTCAATAAGAAGAACCCGATCCCCCCAAGAGGAGAAGAAAGTGGGTTGAGCTCGGGTCCCAGGCAAAGGAGTCACCTCCCCAGCATCGCGGCTGAGAAATCCGGCTAACTGCCCCAACCTGCTAGCATGGCCCACCTAGCCTTGAGGTCGGCACCTACCTTGGCCCTCGAGGTCGGCACCTATCTCAGTGCCTCATATGAGCCCCCACAGCTAGGGTTAACGCCCTACTCTACTAACCGACTTCATTGTCAGGTCACAATTTTGGCTCACTACGATCCTCGAGCCCAGACCCTTTACAACGATTGGTATACTACCCCGTCAAAAGATCAATACATAACCTAAGTTCGTAACCGAGTTCGGCACACCTAGCTGAACTCCTCATAGGTTGGTCGCATAATCCGACCTCACTATCGAATCATATATCCCATCCAGCATCACCCTTCAAGCTCAACAACACATAGAACACCCGGGCCTACCTGCCAGCCAGGGAAGAAGGACCACTATACTCGTCAAAGTCCCTTAGACTTCAGGGCTCTAAGCCGATCTCATGACTTGGTCGCCGCATCGGAAGCCGACCTCATGACCAGATCGTCGCATCAGATGCCGATCTCATGACTTGGTTGTCGCATCATAAGCCGACCTCATCACCAGATCGTCACATCGCAGGCCGACCTCATAGCTTGGTTGTATGCCGACCTTATAACCTGGTTGCAGTACCTTGTGCCTACCTCGAAGAAAGGACTCCAGACGGATCTCACCCGTCACGAAATACAGAAAGAGATCGGAAGGGGCTCAACCCATCTCATCTACACGGTTGAGAATATTTCTCATCAGCGCATCTCAACCATACATATCGGTCACTCTCGACGCGGAGATGATACTAATGGATCGATGTCATGACTTCTTCACAAAACTTATCCAAAGGAGGCGAATTAGAGACCAAATCTCACTACTTGGTCCAGTACAATCACAACCCTTCAAACGAGATAAGATACACAGAGGAGCCATTTGATCTGCAGAATCTGTCACGCATTAGATCCTGAGATCCCGCCATCTCCTCCAATCACAGACAGTCGGATCCGAAGGTATCGCTCCCCCTCGCCCTATATATATAAACCCCTCAGGTATGACATTTCGCCCAGCTGGAATCCCCCGCATACACTGGCATTTTCTCTCGGTCTGACTTGAGCATCGGAGTGGCCACGCCGGGATTCCCCGGCGCCCAGCTAATCCGTGCGTTCAGTGCCCCCCTTTTCAGGTCCTTTCTCCTCCGCTGTGGAAATATCGGGTGACGCGGCCTCCCCCTGTCTGGTGATTCAGCTGTCGTCGGTAAGGAGCCGGAACAAATGTCAAAAAGAAACAGAGTGCCCCATGCGCGACTCCTCCGACGTTCGCGCACTTCCGCTGCCCGTTCATCGCCGTCCGACCACCGCCGGCCGCCGGACCGGATCCGTTGGAACCGCAACTCGACGGCGCACATCCCGACATCGAATTTCGTCCGGATTGGGCCGAAATCCGGCCGAAACACGGCAGCAGTGGCTGGCGCCACTGGCGCCCGGAATTCGACCGGATTCCGGCCGAAATCGTGGCCGGATCGGCCAACAATGTCTGTTGGCTGATTCTGGCCGAAATTCGGCCGGATTCTGGCCGAAATTCGGCCGGATTCCGGCCAAATCGCGGCCGAAATCCGGCCACCTCCGGACCGTCGGCGAGTTGCGGTTCCAACGGGCCCGGTCCAGCGGCCGACGGTGGTCGGACGACGATGAACGGGCGGCGGGAAGCGGCGGAGGTCCGAGGAGAAACACTGTGCAATCGCGATTTTTTGGACGGCTGAGATTGAGCGTGCGATCGGATGAACGGCCGGTCCGCCTTCGAGGTTTTCGAGAAGGAGAAGATTCATAGTGCATTGGGTGTGTGTGTGCGTGTGGATCCTTGGATTAGTCACCTCTGCGGAGGTGGATACCAAGTAAATGAACCGGGTTAGCGTTGATCTCTTTCTTTCTCTTTATATTTTTGCTTCCGCTAATCTCTGTGCAGAGAAAGATCAAGAAAAATCGAGAAACGCTATTCACCCCCCCTCTAGCTATTCAACCGATCCTAACAAATGGGTCTACAAAAGAAAAAGACGAATAGATGGGAAGGTGAAAACCTTCAAAGCAAGGCTTATTGCGAAAGGGCATACTCAGAAAGAGGGAATCGATTATGAGGAGACTTTTTCGCTGGTAGTCATGCTTAAGTCTATCCGGATTCTTTTATCTATTGCTGCTCATATGGACTATGAGGTTTGGCAAATGGATGTCAAAATAGATTTCCTTAACGGAATTCTTGAAGAAAACATCTATATGCAGCAACCAGAGGATTTCATTGCAAAGGATAAAGAGCATCTTGTGTGTAAGCTTAATCGGTCCATTTATAGACTGAAACAAGCTTCAAGATCTTGGAACATCCGATTTGATGAAGTAATCCAGTCTTATGGATTTATTCAATGTTCGGATGAGTCTTGTGTATACAAGAAGTGTGACAAAAATGTGGTGGTATTTCTTGTACTATACGTAGATAACATTTTGCTCATTGGCAACAGTGTCAAAGTGTTGTCAAACGTAAGGGTATGGTTGTCCAAGCAGTTCAATATGAAAGACTTGGAAGAATGTGCACATATTCTTGGGATCAAAGTAATAAAGGTAGAGTCATCTTGGAAGATCGATGCCCACACAACGTCCAAGAAGAGGAGAGGAATACATTAGAAGATTAAGAGGTCTTCAGTTATGTACAATCATCTACATAACCTATAAAGAAGAAAGGCACAACTATTTTATTTCGCTGCATAGTTATTTTATTTTTCTTTGTATGGAACCTGAATATCAACACAAGAGCCCAATGATCTTATGCATCGATCAAGCACATGGTTGATCGAATATGAAGGTTGCTTGAAAAAAATCCATCTCCGGAAAATTTTTGTCTGGCAAGAATTGAACGGAACGGAATTCCAACTTTCCAACACTTACAAGGGTAAGGTAAATGGAGGAAAGTCCTTGCGGCTAAGAAGATCGGACATAAGGCAAAAGGGAAGTCCAAGAGGGTCGAGGAGCGAGCTCTTGGCACGGGAAAATCCATACAAGGGTAAGGCAAATGGAGGAAAGTCCATGCGGGTAAGAAGACCGGACGTGAGACAAAAGGGAAGTCCAAGAGGCGAGCTCTTGGCATGAGAAAGTCCTTACATGGTAAGGCAAATGAAGATCAAGAAGGTCGACGACCAGACTCTTGATCAAGCGAGGAAAGAACTCGGTAAGACTTCATTTCAACCACTAAATCCTGATGTCAGTCAACTAGCATGGTAGGGTCAATCGACTGGCATCAAGAAATTATGTCTGATAATCTACGTTAGTCGACTGAAAGACACACTAGTCGAGTGAGTTTCTCTGCTCAGTCGACTAATCTTCAAGATCAGTCGACTAATGTTGCTTCGGAAGCGAACAGAAGAGAATCGACTCGACTGACTTTCCACATCAGTTGATTGGGAAGAGAACAGAATGTAAAATGACTCAACTGATCATTCACATCAGTTGACTGAAGGTAAAACCAGTCAACTGATGGGAAAAATCAGTCGACTGGAATTTGAAATTCTGACAGAATCAGGCGTGACTTCAGTAGTTCAGTGGCTATTTTCTAACATTGACCAAATTAGTCGGCTGGCATGGTAAAACCAATCGACTGATAACCTAAAAACTGAACCTATTTAAATGGTGAGAGCTGTTTGTGGAGGGCTAAATCCATGTTATTTTTGCTCCAAGTACTTGTGCTATAGTGATCAAAAAACCTGCTGGTGTTCATCTACAAAACTTGGAACAACCTTTTGAAGAAGAAGAAGCATACTCATCACGTTTTGTGTAATCTCTACTCTTCTTCTTCCTTGTTCTTACTTGGCTATTTTTGTACAACTTGTAATCTGTTGTAAGAAGGTTTCTCTGTCTTCGAGATTTGTCTGAGAAGGAGAGGATATAGTGGAAGAGTGAGCTGAGTGAAGATCCTTGGATTAGTCACTTCAAGGAGGCGGATACCAAGTAAATCCTTCGTGTTAGCATTGTTGAGTTGAGAGGGTGTGTAACGAGAATTCTTCATCAACAAAAGTTCAAGTTTGTTCAAGTGAAGCTATTCAACCCCCCCCCCCTTCTAGCTTACAAGGTCCTAACATTAGGAACCAAGTAAATCTGCGTATCCCTGTGCTTGTTATTTAATTCTGCTGCTAAGTATCTTTGATAAAATGAATGAACGGTGTACGTGCTATTCACCTTCACTCTAGTGCGCATCCACGATCCTACAGAATTTTGATAAGATAATGGATACCACCATGAGTTCTCATGTCCTAAAACCCCACAACAAAACTGAATAGTGGAAAGAAGAAATAGAACTCTACAAGAAGCAGTTAGGACAATGTTAAATGAATACAATTTAACTGTAACGACCCACCAAATGACTTCATTTTTAAAAATATTTTCTTAACTTGAAACTCAGGTTGTCATAATAAAAAAGGAGAGAGATTGTTGGTGCAGGGAGCACCAGATGATCGAACTTTGGTTCAGATGATGGCACGAGGTTCAAGTTAAGTGTGTGGTGTATACTGATGTGTTTATCTAAGTGTGTAGGGAGCACAGGAAAGTCCTAGTTGAGGATAGACAATGAAAGTCCTAGTGAAAACTAGGCAAAGGAAAGTCCTAGCTGGAGGCTAGGCAAAGGAAAATCCTGGTCTAGAGGACTAGGCAGAAGTCTTAGCAGATCAAGTACACCAAGTGAAAGTCTAGGTAGGTTAGGTGGATCAGATGCATGGTAGAAGTCCAGGCACGTCAGGTGGACCAAATGCATGGCGGGAAGTCTAGACAAATCAAGTGAACCAGGTGTTTAGCGGGAAGTCTAGGCAGGTCAAGTAGACTAGTTGTCTAGCAGTAAATCCTGGGGGCCAAAGATCGAGGCTAAGCGGGAAGTCCAATAAGTCTGGAGGACTTATTGGCAAACAGGTAAATTCTACCTAGTGGTGTGAGTAAGGGCGCATTTCTAGTGTAGGAACAGTAGGTGTCGGTCTAACATAGGATTTCACTGGAAATCCGAAGTTAAGATCATAAACAATTCAAAAACTGTTTACTCCTTCCTGTTACTTTTTCTTTGTACTAACTTGAATGCAGGAATAGAGGGTCGGGAACTTTGATTACGGGCGACCTTATCTTGAATCCAGGCAATCGGAGTCCAGGCGCCCGAATTTGATCCAGGTGATCTGACGTCAGCGGAACTAAGCCAGCAGAGTAGTGAGGTGGCAAAGTCCTAGTGGTCGGGACACCTCAGCTTCCAGATGCTCGAATAGGTTACAGGCGCTCAGATTCGGATAAATGTTGCAGTAGTTAAAGTTCATCCGGAACCTCCACATCAGTATACAGGCGCCTGGAAGTGTCAAGTCAGCAGCGCCGATGGTGGATCGACGGACAGCGTGGAGGCGCCTGGAAAGGTTTCCAGGCCCCCGAAAAACCCTTTATAAGAGCTTCGAGGGAAACCCCTCAGAACAACAACTTAGAGCAAACCGACGATTGCCTGCGTGCGAAGAAACATCCAGGAGGTCGTCGTAACACCAAAGTGTTGCACAAGAAAGATTACGGTTCTGCAACTTTGGTAACGCATTTTTGATTCTGTACTTAATTTCAAAGAATGGTAATATTTTTATCATTTCTATTTTTGTAATTGAAAAAAACTCTTTTTCATAAGAAGGGAGTTTCATAGTGGAATGAATGATCAAATGATCGTGGGCCTTGGAATAGCAGTTTGTGGTTGTGAACTAAGTTTAAAAGTCTTGTCTCTTTGTGTGTTGATGTTTTACAATTTCCACTGCAACATTTTCTGCTATTTTACTTTGATCGATCGAATTTACGAACGAATACAAACAAACTTTATGAAAATCGAAAATGCTACAGATAGTGCTTTTCATCCCCCCCCCCCCCTCTAGCGCTCTCTTCAATCCTACAGTCACCTCATCCGCCTCACTAGCTCGATCGACTGATGTCCGGGTGCCTAGATCTGTTCTGGGCGCCAGGACCATCCGATTGCCCAGATCCAAATAGGGGCGCCTGAAATCCAAAGTTCTGGTCCTCCTTTTCTGCATCACAAAGTTAGTCCAGAGCAAATAAAATTAGGAACTTGACAGTTTTAGCAAACTGTCTGATCTTTATTTTTAGATTTTTAGTGAAATCCTAGGTTTTACCGATACATGCAATTCCCTTCTCGGGAACGTGCCCTCACCCACTCCTCTACTGAGAATTTACCTTTTCTAACCCGATCCTCTAAACATGTTGGGCTTTTGCTCAGCTTCTAACCCTTAGCCCCAGGACTTTCACCACTGGACATCCGGTCCTCCAGACCCACCTAGACTTTTTCATTTGGTGCTCTGATCTACCAAGTCTTCCTACCCAGTCCTCCTGACTAGGACTTCCTTGCTCTATCTTCTTGATCACGACTTCCTTTGCCTAGCCGCAACTAGAACTTCCTTTACCCAGTCATCCAGACTAGCACTTCCCTATACTACCTGCACACTCAATTCAGATCATTAGTAATTTTCACAAACTTAACTTGAACCTCATTGCCATTATCAAAATCCTAGTTTGATCATCTGACGCTTTCTGCACTAATAAAAAATATTTTAATACATATATAATTGCACATGTAGAGATACCTATTAATTATAATCTAATTATAATTTCTCTCATGCTATGTATTATATTGTATGAGTTTAAGATCAAATCAAATACATAGAGAATGTATACTCAAATAGTGATTTTATTTATTTAATAAATAATATAATATCTAAAGCGGCTGCCTTAAGACATCTCTTAAATATAATATTAGGCCCTCTTTCTTCATGACTTTTTTGAGTGTCTCCCATCTAAACGTCTCAACTCGGATTTTCCACAAACAAAGCCAAATGATTCGGTCGAGATCTGGATGGACTAATGACGGACAAAAAGTATGGACAGGTCAGGGGCACTTACAGAACAATGAGTCAACAACAAGTATGAGGTTGGCTGATGCATAAGGATTAGGATGGCATTCAAACTTTTGATATCCTGTGCTGACAAGAAGAAAGTTAGAAGGGAGCTTAGACAAACCTTGGCAAGACTCCTCCGATGTCCAAATCAAACCTTAGAGTAGAGAATAATAAATAGATGAGATTGCATAAAATAACGTACCTCTCGATGTTGACATTTTTATCTTATATCAAGGAGAAGAGCAGTGAAAAATTATTTTACCTTTTTCTAAAGGACGCACGTATATCATTATCATTCCTTTCATTCCTTTTTCCAAATAATGCACCTGTATCAAGGGCCTATCGCTTTGTAACTATCGCCATCATACTCATATTCAAGCTCTTAAAGCCTCTAACTCCCAAGCTTACTTGGGCGGTCGGCCAGAGAAAGAGCTTTCTTGAGACATAAAGGATTTCATTATATTTATGCAATGGGCCCCACACCTTCCTTGATGTACACATTGGGGATGAAATCCTTTCTTTCCTGGTCGCTACAATATGTAGCTACCATGCTCGAGATGTAAATGAATCCCATGTCTTATAGTTTAATGTAGTAGGTCTCGCCTCCTTTCACAATATGCATTGGAGAAGGAATCCTTTCTTTCCTTGAAGCTATAATATGCAACTACACTGCTCTAGATGTACAATATGCAACCACAGTATTAACTATTGTACTCGGGATATACATAGTGCAACTATAGTATTTGGCTACATTACTGATGATATAAATGAATCCCATTTGGGTCACGCTGCTTTGGGAAGATGCTCGGGTATATTCGTAACACACTCGGGCTCGAGCACTTGGGTAGTCGGAGCGATGCTTGGGTGGACAACTAGCTTGGGATGGTTCTCAACGCTTGCAACCCACTCGAGCTTAGACACTTAGGCAGCCGAGATGGATGGGATACCAATTGTATCATGTAATGAGGTCAATATCGATAGATACATTATTCTATGCAATCTCACTATTTGTTATTCTCTTCTTCAATGTTTGACTTGAGTGTCGTCAAAGCCCATCTCGACTCCATTCCAACCTTTTTCTCATGAGCATAGGGTATAAAAAATTCAAAGGTCATGTTAATTCTTGTGCATCAACCAACCTTTTACTCGTCGTTGACTCATCATTCCGCAAGTGTCATTGACCTATCTGTATTTTTCATTCGTCATCGATCCATTCTAATCTCGATTAGATCAAATGTGATAAAATATTTAAAAATTATTTAGTAAAATTTTTGAATCTGTTTATTTGCAATATTGAGAACTTGGTCATATTTTTAAAAAATTATTAGAAATGGGGAAAGGAGAGGAGCGAGCTGTAGAAATTTGTGCTATGGGGTTCGCCTATAGAACACAAGTTGGTGAACAAGCATCACCAGGTTTTGTGTATGCACGACATTAGTGGAGCACCGACAAAAGTATATATATATCCTAGAATGTACTCAATCGGTACGGACGGGGAAGCAATTGAAAGACGTTATTTGTCTTCCACTTGCACTGTAGATGTGGAGTATACGCCAACGACACAGCCATGCCCTGCCTGCAATCATTGACGATGCAATATTTGGCACCTTCAAATTTTGCAAAAAAGATATCAACAGGTTTTTCTTATTGATGCACATGGATATTTGACACCTTCATGTTTTGCAAAAAAAAAAAAGATATCATTGGAGTTTTTCTTATGATGCTATTGAGGAGGGAGGACAAATTTTTATTTACAAAATTCATATTATATATATATATATACCCAAAATGATTAAGCCCAAGAAACACCAAGAAGAAAACTGTCACGTCCCGAAGACTAGTCTACTGCTTCATATCTCAGCTTTTCTAATGATATATGAAACAAACAACCACGAACTTTTATGTAGGGCAACCACCTTTCTCTTCAAATCGAGCTTTGTAGTCTCAAATTCTAGTAAATAGAACTAAGTCATAGCAGATTGATTGTTTATTGAAACGAATAGCTCGAATATTTGGTTAGTTATTTTTTTCTTTGGATGAAAATTAATGAAATTATATGTATAAAAAAATATGGGCCGATGTGCCTAAAAGCTTCTATTTTATAAAAATTGTTATTTAGAAAAAGGGGAACGACCTACATTCCACTTAATACAAACACATCATGTATAAATGAAACAATATCAAAGTGAGCGACCTGCAACCCACTTGACAAAGATGCATCGTATAATCGAGTGAACGACCTGCAATCCACTCACAACGAAATGACATTGTAAGTATGCATCTATATATACATAGCTCGGGTGAATAATCCGCAATTCACTCAAAAGAGATGTATCGTATATGCAAAGAGTGAACGACCGCAATCCATTCAAAAGAGATGTATCGTATATGCAAGGAGTAAACGACCCGTAATCCACACAAAAGAGATGTATCGTATATGTAAGGAATGAACGACCCGCAATCCACCCAATACGACATACATTATGTGAATGCATATATACAAACACATACATAGAGTGAACAACCCACAGTCCACCCGAAAATACCTCACATAACAAAATAGGATGAACGACCTGCAATCCACCTTGTGAGAAATATTTTGTCTCAATTTGATCAAAATTTATGTACGCACTGAAAGACTCAAAGATTCCTTTCAAGCTGCGGAGCA
Source organism: Curcuma longa (assembly GCF_044706935.1). Taxonomy (NCBI): domain Eukaryota; kingdom Viridiplantae; phylum Streptophyta; class Magnoliopsida; order Zingiberales; family Zingiberaceae; genus Curcuma; species Curcuma longa. The sequence goes on along the minus strand of NC_133865.1, from coordinate 710,286 downwards.
AAGCGCTCTATATGTATAGAGAATTTCTTCATTCATTGTTAACTGCAGTGAAAAGTTATATATCTCTTTACGAGTATTGAGTCGAAGCTCTTTCGTATGATTATATAGCTTGCTTCAGTTATAAGAATTTAATGAATAAAATTTATTTTTGATATTCATCTACTCTTTATTTCCTCATAATAATTCAGGTTATTTCTTTTCTTTTTTGTAAGTTTCACAATCAAATTTTTGAACAACCAACAATAGATCGTATATGATCTGAACAAAGTTAATTCAACCTTCCATAAGTTCATGATATTAAGAACATCTCAAAAATCAAGCCTGTGACAAACATATGTTAATTCACAAATCACCAGAAAGTTTGTTCATAAGAGATGATGTTATTCTTATTTTTTTCACATTGGATGGTGTATCTGGCATAAAAAAAATTTCAAGCTTGCGCATTAAATATTCAATGAGTTCATGAAATATAAATTTCGCAGGATCAAGTAAAAAAAAAAACACTAGATGCTAATCGAAGATAAGAAATTGTTGAATTGTAAACAAAGGAGCATGGAAGGTTTTAGTCTTGGAGGACATTCACAAACTGCATAAATTAATTTCATTCCAAAAACCAAAGATAAATGAACGACTGTGAAAGCAGTGCAACTAGAGACTCAAGATAAGTAATCAACAATAGTTCAAACATAGCTCTACTTTGGCAAGAACTTCAAATGCAGTTGCAACAATGTTTCATATCCATTTTTGGTGAACTACCAAATTTAAAAATGAACGAAAGCGTAGATCGAACAATGAAGCAGATAAGGAAGCTACAAAAGGAAAAACTCGATGACACCCATGCAGAGTCCGAAATGACAAAGAGTCACTCCATGACAAAGGCATATCTCCAAATTCTCAACTTTTAGCCATCTCCATGAAATTAATAGCAAAGGAAATTTGAATTGTTAATTGTGTTCCAAATCCATAGAACGATCAAGATAAAGGGAATCTAATTAAATTGTTTATTTATGTAAGAAAGGAGATCGAAAGAGATCAAGCAAGAAAACTCCACCTCAATTAAATATCCACTCGCGCTTGGACTGTTGGCAGCGCTGCGACGACGTACGACGGCGATGATGACAGGGAGGAAGGATGGCGACGTTGTCGACTACGACAATAGGAAGCAAGGATGGCGGTAGCGGCGGCGTGAGGAGTTTGAGGGTGAGAAAAGAATATTAGGGTTCAGGGTTATAGAGAAAGGAATTAAAAAAATCATGTTAATCCCTTTATTTGCATTTTTGCATAAAGATCCAATAAGTTTTAATTTTTTACTAAGGCCTTTATAATTATTTCAAGATATAACAATATGTGTTGTTTATCAAAATAGATCAATGCCATTTAGATTTGGAAATTGAGAGATATGAGAAATTTAAGATAATTTTCTAAAAGGGAATTCAAACCTCATGAGATTTTAAAGTAAATAAATAATATAAATGATATTATTATCAAAAATCGAATAATACGAGAGAAAGCTTCGGCTCGGTGCTCGTAAGAAGATATATGACTTCTCAAACTAAGTAAATTAAAAAGTGAATATACTTCTCGTGCATCTCTAATTCTTTCAGTTATAGAAGATTTAAGATTAATTATATCAGAGTAATGAGGGAAATAACTCTATTAATATAGAACTCTTTGCCCCGCAATTTGAAAGAGCCTTCGAATCTTTCTGCATGTGCCTAAACTTCGAACAAATTGAGATAAAATTTTCCTCATAGGGTGGATTGCAGGTCGTTCACCCTATTCTTATGTGAGGCATCTCACGGGATGGATTGCAGGTCGTTCATCTTATTTTTATGTGAGATACTTTTCGGATGGATTGCAGGTTGTTCATCCTATATATCTATGTGTTTGTATATGTGTATACACATGATGTATTTCGTATCGGGTGGATTGCAGGTTGTTCACCCAACTTATGCATGTATATGTGCATACATACGATGTTTTTCATTATGAGTGGATTATAGGTCGTTTACTCTTATATACGATGCATCCTTCTCGAATGAGCTGCAGGTATCTTACCTTGAGATTTTCATTTATACAGAATGTGTTCATATTAGGTGGAATGCAGGTCATTCATCGTTACTTATACGACACATCTTTGTTGAGGATGTTATATGTGGTTCACGAACAGTGATAGATAAAATAAGACTATAATGTGTAATGGTGAAAAATGAGAAATTAAGGAGAACTAATGAATATAATTCAGAAGACAATACAAGATGAATGTTAAGTAATAATTGTAAATATGTGATATGTTTGTATTAGGTGGAAGCAAGGCAAGTTGTTCACCTTTTTTCTAAACGACACATTCTAGATGAGTAGATTGCATGTCGTTTACCCATTCAAGAAATCGTATTGAGTGATCGAATAAAATAAGACAATAATGGGAACGGATGTTATTAAATAAAAAAAGAAATAAAAGACGAATGACATGAAAATTATAAAAGATACATGATGTTGTTGATCTTTTCATTAATATTTTCATGCACGTCTTTTGTATCTCCATTGTGCCTCTCCTTTGTGCTTCTCCCTTTTCTTTGACTTCAGGTTAATTGTTGAGATATGTACATAACACTAAGGGAGTTATTCCAAAGGTATGCATATAGTCAGGTTATTTAGTTTTACTCTGTATTTTGCTCTGACATTTGTTATAGTTCACACGCGGCGAGCGAAGCTAGCATTGTGGCAAGCCTAGTTCGTGCGGGGTGTGACAAAAACTAGGCTCATAGTTAACACTTTTTTATCATTATCATTTTATTTTATCTCATTTTACGTTATATCTTTTTCATCAGTTATCATAATTGTTACATTCTCAGTATATATCTTTTCGATTTGGTCTAAACGACCAACTTAAATCCAATTAAATCTTATTTATTCTTTAAGGTATCAGTAGAGTTTACATGTAAAGGTTAAGTATCAATAGGATGAAATATCAACAGTACAAGAAATAAAAGATCAAGCAGTATAAAGACATGTATCAATAGGCAGAGTAAATGAGAATATCTATTTGAATTTTTAAAGCACCCGTTTCCATTTTACCTCCAGATGAACCCTATATGTGAACAGGAAATAAATCAATTCTTTACCCTTTAGTGATTTAATCATTTTAACTCGGTTTCAATATTTTAAGAATCATTTTAATCCCCTTTTGAAAATAATTATAACACATATAACTATATATATCTATTTAATTTTTATTTATTCATGCACAGGAAAAATTATAAAGTCCAAAGATAAAATGTACCCACTTTTGTGTCTACCAAGCTCTGAGTGTCAACAAATCAGCATGCACCACTCGAACCAGTATCTACACATAATATTAAATAATTTAAATAATCAAAATATTATCGGATAAAAATAATAACTTCAAAATCTAAACCTATCTTCATAAGGAAACAATCGAAATTAAAATCCCATATCAACTGTCACCTTAACCTCTAATATCCCTAACCCCCAATCCATACAGGTCGTACTCCCAAAAACGAAGTCCAGGAGAAACTAAATACATTTTACAGAAGTACAGGAGAAACTAAATACATTTTACAGAAGTACAGGAGAACTCAATCTATAGACTCTTTGGGCTAAACCTAGCACGCAGAAGGCAATGGAAACCCTAACTTGTCTCTGCAAAACAAAACGAGTCCATAAGAAGAGATTTCTTTTACCGTGAGAAAGAAAGGCTACGCTGGTCCAATAAACTGAGGCTCTCAATCGCGAAGCCTCGAAGGAGAAATCGCCACACGCGATCAGCGGCTCACGGCGAGCTCCGATCGCCCAAGGAAGGCGGTGCTGGTCTTCTCCACGCGGCGGCGGAGAATCAACCAACCGGCGGCGGCTGCGAGCAGAGAAGAAAAGAAAAAGGGGCGTCGCGGCGGATCGGCAGACGGCGTCACATCGTCGGCAGCGGAGTCACAACGTGGAGCAGAAGGTGATGTCGCGGGTGGAAGGCGGCGACGATCGCGTGGGCAGAAGCGGCAGCGACGTGCGATTGTAGCTAGCGAGATTTAAATACTCGATCGAACTATATTTTTCAACAATTAAAAAGTTTAAACTGATAAACTTAAGACGCAGTCAAATATGACACAGATTTGTAATTTTATATATAAATGCAGCTGCTTTGTTTAAGTTTGAAAGGACCAACTTGAGATGCAATTAAATATGACATAAATTTGTAATTTGTATAATGCAGTTGATTTGTATATTAGTTTATGTTCATGAAATTGGCATAGAGCATAGAAAATGCCAAATGATTTAGGCAAAAAACTTTTTTTTTTGCCGAGAAACAATGTAGCATATAATTACATCTTATAGATTACTTGGTGGTCTAGATCAACAATGATAAAAATATAGAAACAATACAAAGTACTTGAAACAATGTGAAGATGACATACAAGACAAAAAAAAAACACAGAAAATATATCATGTTTTTTGCATTACTAATAAATTTTCAACTATCAGCAGCCTTGAGCAAAGTGAATAACGAAAGGAACACATTGAAAATGTCAAGATACAGTGAAATGGCAGTTCAGATATATTGATCATAAATAAATCAAGTTGATACATTTTGATTTACTTTACTGATGAACTATACTTTCAATTATCAACAGTCCTAAACAAAGCGACTAGCGAAAGGAGCAGATTGAGGATGTGAAGATACAGAGAAATGGCAGGGCAGACATTGATTGTAGCTAAAGATATATACAACAATGGCTGAAGAACACAACACTGTCAGTCCATCATACATTATCATAGACAGTTCTAGAATTAAGTGAAAAGAAATAAAATTTGGATGAAAAGATGCCTTGCAATATGACAATTCCTGTTCTTGATTCTGCCACTGGCTTTAATTTCATCTCCTTCTCAGCAGCAACCCTAACGTCCCCCATCATTGCCTTTCAGCCTCCATGCCCCTCGAACCTCGTCCTCCTCCGCCCCCGATTGTCCTCTTCCAAAAGCGTTTGTGAAGTTGTACCTATTCTGTATATTGTTGAGCATATCCAGGTTCCATGGATATTGTTATGAACTAAGAGTATAAAGACATCCATGGTGATAGAAATATATAAAGCTAATGGAAAAAAATATATATGCAACAATAGCTATCACTTTCTACGTTTCAAGATGTTGGTCTGCAAATGGTAATGTTTCACTCGGTATTTACTTCAAACATTTTCCTTAAAGCAATATATGCACCAAAATGACCCAGTGTATTAGTTTGGCAGATAAAAAAAAAATAAAGACATACACACAGCTAAACTAAGATAGTATAATGCCCTTATTTAATCTCATTCAAGGAAAAGACAATGATACCTTGTGTTAGACATAACTTCTTCGAGATATCAAATACTTATATTTGGCTGGCCCTTCCATCATTTTTTTGCACTAAGTTATTTTTACATTCATTCTAGCTCTGTATGTTCACTGCATTAACAACAAGATAGAAGAAACGAGTTACTTTGTCAAAAGGAAAAAAATGAATTAATTCAGAATAAAAAAAAAAAATACACTTGTAGGAACTTTGTTAAGATAGCATCTTCAGTAGCATTGAATTTAAGGTAAACAATAGAGACTATTAACTGCTAATTAATACATAAAACAACAATTAAATCTAAAATCTTTTTTTCACAAAATGATCTATTAATTAGAATATTTAACTCCATGTGTTAAATGCCTATTTACTTGCAAGAAGATTTGACTACTTTGATAGCAGAAAGAACATAAAAGTGCAAGTATATGTGTATGTTTTTATTTGTCAAATACGGACAGATCAATCTCCTCCTAGCTTTTAAATACGGATCACTGTCTCAGTATCACATCTCTTATGCAAGACATTTGATTCATAAATTAATAATTTTTTAAGACAAAATATAAGAGAAAACAAGTATTTTCTTGAAACAAAGTATTGTGCAAAGAGGCGATACCAATGCATGATAAATGTATAACTGTTCTAATGAGCAAAAATACTATTGTGATTTTACCTCCACATTAACATTCTCAGCTAATGGTAAAATGGAAGAGATTGGGTCTCCATGGCTTAAGTATCTACCAAGAATAACGTTTTCTGTATCGACCTGACTTCTTAATCTCCGCCAAGTGTCTTACCAACTGCTGCTCCACTATCGGATGACAACCTTCAAATTTTAGATCTGCGAGGGCAGGAGGTAACCCCTTCTCTGGCAGAGACTGAATTTGTGGGCAATTATGTATCCGCAAGTTACGAAGGGACGTAAGGGTGTACAACTTTGTTGGCAAATATTGTAGATTCTTGCAATCAGAGAAACTTAATAAATCGAGAGATTTCAAGCTTTGTAATGACTCCTGATCTTCCCCCTCAAACATCACGGCTTCACAAGAGGATGAAATTCTAAGATCCTTTACAGATGATAGTAAATTTTTTATGACAGATTGTTTCATAAACGCCGTGTCATCAATCACTAACCTCTGCAGTGACGATTTCTCTGTTTGTGCCTCTCCTTGAGAAAGTAGAAGCTTGGGACATCCTGTAATCTTCAATTTCTGAGGGGTTTTATTCCTAGCCCTTCTACTGATCTCAACTCATTGCAATTCTTAATTGTTACATGAGCCAAATTAAGCAATGGTTCTACTGGTAAAGAAACTAGATCAGGACAATTGCTTATCTCCAAGTGATCCAATGAGATCAGGTTGTGCAGGCAGTCAGGTAGTGATTTGGAAAGATTTCCACAATCAGACAAACATAGTTGTGTAATGGATGGCGGGAGTTGGAAATCAATGTACTCATCTCGTGTCATGCTCATGAGCTTCGGACACTCTTTTATTGACAATAACCTAAAGAAGTAAGTTCTTTCAACCTTTTGACTGGCACCCACAATAGTTGTTCACATTTCTGTATATGAATCTGCTCTAGATGACGGTGTGCTAGCAACCCTTCCTCTAGTTTTGTCAAATTTGGACATTCCTGAATGGACAAATATGCAACAGATGCAGAATTAGTTATGTCGCTACTTTCATCAATTGCTTTCCTGAATCTTGGACAATCTACCAGCCCAACGTTTTTTAATTTTAGCCTTGTTATTGAAGGAGGAAGGGGAGGTAACATACGCAGCCTTTGGCAATTTGAAATCTCAAGATCCTTCAAGCAGGGAAATAGATTTCTATCATCGGAGCAATAGAACTCTTCCCATGCTGCCATTTCATCGAAACAGAGAGTATGTAATCTAGGAAAACAACTGCCTTCTTCTGTTGTGGCAAAGAATCTATCGCCTATCATTTTCACTCCCGGCAAACTCCGAATGTTAAGAGACTTGAGACATGGAAGTTGTCCAAGATTTGGGAGATCCTCCAACATGGTAATGCCCTCTAGTTTCAAATCTTCTAGTTGGGAGAAGAACCTGCAGACTTTTGGATCGAACAATTTGTGTAAATTATGGATCTGGACTGGAATTCTCACAAGGGAGAGGGACTTTAATTGTGATAGCTGCCCAATAACTGATAGATCGTTCCACCTTTTACAATTTTCAAGTTCGAGAGCTTCCAATCTAGAATATACTTGTTCGTGTAGCCAATTGGGAGGTCTAGCACCATTATATCCTCTGATTGTCAAGCGTTGTAGGTTGTGGTGTGGCTGGAGACCTTCAAGCACCTGCTCTGAGATGTGCAAATTAACGTCTGAATCGGATTCTTGCAAAGATGTCCATTCTAGCACCAAACTATTGAGGTGTTCTTTACTCTTCAAACTCGCAAGATTTGCTTCGTCCTTGTTCTCCACATTCTCAAGATTAGTTATACGCAGTCCTCCCCGGAGCTGTTTCAAACCCTTTAATTCAGCAAGTTTGTGTCCATTATCCTTTAGCACTTTGAAAAGGGGCAATTCTTGAAGAGAAGTAAGCTTCCCGACCTCTGTTATCCTGGGAATAAACTTTTCTGCTCCAGAAAGTTCCCTCAAATTGATCAACTTCGTCATGCCATGCGGGAGACTTTCTAAATTATCACAATGATTAATATCAATGTCTGCAGATTGTACAAGTCGCATAATGACTCAGGCAACCTTTGAATGTTGGGATTGGAGCGTAAGTCAAGATAGCGGAGATGTATCAACTTGCCAATACTGTTAGGCAACTCTTCCAAAGCACAATTATATAATATCAATGTCTGCAGATTGTACAAGTCGCATAATGACTCAGGCAACCTTTGAATGTTGCGATTGCTGGTTAAGTCAAGATAGCGGAGATGTATCAACTTGCCAATACTGTTAGGCAACTCTTCCAAAGCACAATTAAATAATATCAATGTCTGCAGATTGTACAAGTCGCATAATGACTCAGGCAACCTTCTAATGTTGTCATTGTGGGATAAGTCAAGATAGCGGAGATGTATCAACTTGCCAATACTATCAGGCAGCTCTTATACTGTTAGGCAACTCTTCC
>NC_133865.1:696992-701745 GCF_044706935.1 Curcuma longa | reverse complement strand
GATGGGAAAGTCTTGAAAAATCATTCCGGTAGATTCTTGCAGAATAAAAATTTTCCCGGAAACGATCTCAAGTTGCCCTCATAGTCGATCAAACGAAGTTTGATCGACGCATTTAGATCATTGGGCTCTTGTGTTTGGTTTATAGGATCCAATATAAAAAGGGATAATTTAACTTATGCGGAAACATTAAATTATACCTTTCTTCGGACTGTTGCGAAGGATGTGGATGACCCCTCGATCTTCTGCTGTATTCCTCTCCTCTTTCTCGAACGTTGTGTGGGCAACGATCATTCGAGAATTTCTCCACCAGAATTCTCCTCTCCGATGGCTAGCAAACTTTCCTTCCTTCTCTTTATTTGGGGAAGAGAAGAGGAAGAGGAGGTTGTGGCTGCCGAGTGTTTTGGCCACCAAAAGGTTTGTTTTTTTGTGTCTCCAACCCCGTTACAGGGGTCCTCTTTTATAGCCTTAGCCATCGGATAAACATGGTATGATTGAATCATAAACATGGTATAATTTGAATCATAAACATGGTATGATTCGAAACAATCAGATCTGAGAATTTTGGTATGATTTCGGAAGTTACGAATCGATTAAACATCGCTATTTTTCCTCATTAACACTGGTAATCGATCAGGTGATCAATTACCTGCCTTCGTAATGGAAACTTTGGTAATCGATCAGGTGATCGATTACTAAGGTATGTAATCGATCAGTTGATCGATTACACTGCTTTGTATTGGTTCGAATGCCTAGTTTCTTCACGAATTCATCCAAGGTGGTTTTGAGGATTTCCAGAGGCTACAGCAAGGACCTAGAGGAGGAATTGGTTTTGGTCTCCTGATGGGTTTAAGCTTCCCATGTTCTTCACCGAACACACAGCTTAAGTCCATCAATAATAACTCATTCCACTAGAGAGTTATTATTGCACTACCGCACCAATCCCATATTACAATATGAGCTCCTTCTTACTATAAGTACATTAATCTCCCTATGTTTAAGATATCGTATGTCCGTCAATTAAATGAGTTACTGACAACTCGAATTTAATCAACTTCTAATCCAAGAGTAGTACCACTCAACCTTATTATCATGCGGACAAAGTCCACCTGCAGGGTTTACATGATAATCCTTATGAGCTCCTCAAGGGGACATCATCAACCTAGATTATAGGACACAGTTTTCTTCTATAATCAACAACACACCATGTACATAATACTTCTTCCCAACTCATCGGGCCTTGATGTGCATAGGATTTATATTCGTATTTACACTTTATTTGCACATCTTTCTGATTTTATTGTTATATCTTGTGTGCATTGCATCCCTAATTCGTGTATTTAGGCATATATCATTTCCCAGTTCGAAGATCTGCTCTCATTTTTTACTTGTTTTAGGATGGAAGATGGAGCAAAATCGGGCAAATCGGAACAACTATTGAATACAAGGCAAGACAGGGTCGTGCCTCACAGGCACGGCCGTGTCTAATCAGTTTCCTGGCCGTGCTTCACAAGGCACGAGCGTGTCTACAAGCAGATCATCAACAAGCCCTGGCCGTGCCTCACAGCACGACCGTGCCATCATCCCAAATCAACAGCAGACAAGGTCGTGTCTACCAGACATGGCTGTGCTTCAGAACAGAAGAGAGGCAAGGCTTGGCCGTGCCTCACAGGCACGGCCGTGCCCTCCATCAGAAGAAGAACACTGCTGTTGGCTTCACCACAGAGAGGAGTCTCCAGCTGGCCGTGCCTCCCAGGCACGGCCGTGCCCTGCAAAACCTGAAGAAACGAGCTTTGGCCGTGCCTCAGAGGCACGACCGTGCCTTTCAACAGAGACACCACTGCTTCTAGCCGTGCCTAAAAGGCACGGTCGTGCCCCTGAACAGAGCCTGCACTGCTTCTGGTCGTGCCTCCCAGACACGGCCGTGTGGACGGGGGCGTGTCTGACCTCGGGCTGTAGCTATAAATAGATATTTTTGGGACCCTAGCAAAGGGGGGAGACCTTTGGAGAGCCACCGAAGCTATTCTTGAGCCACCAAAGCCTATTCCGGAGCGAGATTCGACGATCCATCCACCAATCCGGCTGCTCCATCCCATCTTCATCTCATCTACGAAGAGTTCACAGTCCGAGGAAGAAGAAAATCATTGATAAGTCCTATTTTATTGCATTTCTTGTGTATTCTTCGAAATAGGATGTATTCTCTTTATTCTTCTTTGTATTGTGCTCTCTCCATCATGGAGTAGTTCCCTAGATTCTAGGATGTATGATAAATCAGGTGTATTTGGATGATTGTAACTTGGATTTGTTAATCTACCGTTTCCTATGATTTGATTGTCTATTGCCTTGTGGATTTATGCTTGTGTTGTGAATGATGAAATGCTTGTGTATGAATCTATGAGGGTAGAGATTAATTGTGATTTGAGGAATCATTAGGCCGTACACCGGGGCGCTTCGTGACAGGAAGAAAGCCTTGAACCGGGCGAGTTTCCGAGGGGTTTCTTAAATCATAATTAGTTTCTATGAGGGATAGTTAGCGGTTATTCATTGTTGGAGAGAGGTCCGTAAAAAAGATATCCTGTGACAGGGGATAGGATTTTAGTAGCATTCCGGGACGCCTGAGTGACATAGGAAAGCCTTGAACCGGGCTATCTAGATTCACCTTGATCTAACAATGATGACGTAAGAACACCAATGATTTATTCCAAGGATACCTGACGAGGTCTAATTGGATATATTGGTTAGCGTCCCTACAATTGTACAATTATTGAGGAAAGGTAGAGGATCCAAGTCAATCAATCAATACTCTGAGGAGTCCGAAGTCCTAGGATCACTTCACATCCATTGTCACAGTCGTTTCCTTTCTCCGAATTTAGGATTAAGTACTATAGAGTGCTCCCTTCTCCCCCACAACAACTCATGCTCATTTTCTCTCCCACCTTTTTGTGCTAAATCTAGTAAGTAATTCCACGGTCCCTGTGGATCGATTGTTGGGATGTATACTAGAATCCTAGCTATGTAAATAAATATTCTAAAATGAGAATCACATTTAGTCAATATTTGCATTTAGTTTTTATGCAAGTGTCCAATTAATCTATATTGTAGATGAACATGGTGTGCGGAGTCACACACAGAAGACCATGTTATCAGTCCCTTATAGATTATAAACAGTGTTCACAACCAAGATGGATTGGACAAACCATCGGAGTGGTTGTAGTGTAATTTGGTCTTAGTCTGTCTTGACTATAGAATTACACTAGTACACTAAGTGTGTATTGAGCAGGACCATCTGAGGAATGTTCGATTTATACTGACTATATAATCGAACAAAACCTCTGTTACTATAGATGTACATGCTCTTAATCCCGATATAATTACAAACACGTGTGCTTAATATGTACTTCTTTAATTCATCAAAGGGTGAGGTCTAGATCGATAGATCAAAAGACCCGATGAGTTGGGAAGTAGTATTATGTACATGGTGTGTTGTTGATCATAGAAGGAATCTGTGTCCTATAATCTAGGTTGATGATGTCCCCTTGAGGAGCTCATAAGGATTATTATGTAAACCCTGCAGGTGGACCTTGTCCGCATGATAATAAGGTTGAGTGGTACTACTCTTGGATTAGATGTCGATTAAATACGAGTTGTCAGTAACTCATTTTAATTGACGGACATACGATATCTTAAACACAGGGAGATTAATGTACTGATAGTAAGAAGGAGCCCATATTGTAATATGGGATTGATGCGGTAGTTCGATAATAACTCTTTAGTGGTATGAGTTATTATTGATGAACTAAGGTTATGTGTTCGGGGCGAACATGGGAAGCCTTAGCTCATCAGAAGGCCAAAATTAATTCCTCCTCTAGGTCCCTGTTGTAGCCTCTGGGAATCCTCAAGTCCACCGTGGAAGAATTCGTGAAGATTCAAATATTCGAACCAAATAAGAGGGTGTAATCGATCAGCTGATCGATTACACACCTTGGTAATCGATCAGCTGATCGATTACCAGATTTCTCCTCACCGCGAGTAGTAATCGATCAAGGGATCGATTACCATGCTGGTAATCGATCACCTGATCGATTACCAAGCGAAAAATAGGCTGGTAATCGACCAGCCAATCGATTACCTGTGTTAATGAGGAAAAGTTACGTGGTTTAATCGATTTGTTGATCGATTAAAGGTCGCGGGTTCGAATAGGAAACTTCCAAAATCATTCCAAATCTCTCGGATTTGATTGAATCAAATCATGCCATGTTTATGGATTAATTATACCATGTTTATGACTCTAATTATACCATAAATAACGGATGAAAAAGTTATAAAAGAGGGGGCAAGGCTTGGTTTGAAAAAACACAATAAACCTTCGGGTGGTGGCCGAGACTCTCTCGGCAAGCCACCTTCCCCTCTTCTTCTTCTTCTCTTTTCTCCAAGCAAAGGGAAGGAAGATTTAGCAAGCCATCGGAGGAGAATTCTGGTGGAGATATTCTCGAAGGATCGTTGCCCACACAACGTTCAAGAAGAGGAGAGGAATACGACAGAAGATCAAGAGGTCTTCGGGTACAAACTTCGCCCTTCCGAAACGTCGGAAGGAAAGGTATAATTTAATGTTTCCGAATTAGTTAAATTATTCCTTTTATATTGGATCCAGTAAACCAAACACAAGAACCCAACGATCGGGCAACTTGAGATCGTTTCAGAAAAATTTTTGTTCTGCAAGAATTTACCGGAACGATTTTTCAAGACTTTCCCATCA